>NW_027511360.1:0-25906 GCF_048772815.1 Callospermophilus lateralis
CGTTTGAAAGGGGTTGCCAAGCTTCCAAAAAACTACTAGTTTGCTGAAATCTCAGCACAACTTTTTTCACCAAAACTTGATGATACTTGGTGGTAATGATCATTTCACTAATCCCACTTGGCTGCCCAAGTTTCACTCTTCTAGGTTCAAGCGTTCGTTTCGAGTAACACTTTGAATTTTTAGGTTTCACTCTGTTTCCTGCTATATAGATAGCTGTGTTTGAAACTCTAAATCAAACACGGTTTGTTCTAGCTCCTTGAAACTTTACCAAATGAAGTAGTTCTATGTTCCATCTCTACGGTTTGTTTCCTCTTGAAGTACACCATGCAGAGACTGGGGAAAAACACTTTCGTTTGAAAGGGGTGGCCAAGCTTCCAAAAAACTACTAGTTTGCTGAAATCTCAGCAAAACTTTTTTCACCAAATCTAAATGATACTTGGTGGTAATGATCAGTTCACTAATCCCACTTGGCTGCCCAATTTTTATTCTTCTAGGTTGAAGCATTCGTTTCCAGTAACAGTTTGAATTTTTAGGTTTCACTCTGTTTTCTCATACATAGATAGCTGTGTTTGGAATTCTAAATCAAACACGGTTTGTGCTAGCTCCTTGAAACTTGACCAAATGAAGTAGTTCTAAGTTCTATCTCTATGGTTTGTTTCCTCTTGAAGTACCCCATGCAGAGACTGGTGAAAAACACTTTCGTTTGAAAGGGGTTGCCAAGCTTCCAAAAAACTACTAGTTTGCTGAAATCTCAGCAAACATTTTTTCACCAAAACTTGATGATACTTGGTGGTAATGATCATTTCCCTAATCCCACTTGGATGCCCAACTTTCACTCTTCTAGGTTCAAGCGTTCGTTTCCAGTAACACTTTGAATTTTTTGGTTTCACTCTGTTTTCTGCTATATAGATAGATGTGTTTGAAACTCTAAATCAAACACGGTTTGTGCTAGCTCCTTGAAATTTGACCAAATGAAGTAGTTCTAAGTTCTATCTCTATGGTTTGTTTCCTCTTGAAGTACCCCATGCAGAGACTGGCGAAAAACACTTTCGTTTGAAAGGGGTTGCCAAGCTTCCAAAAAACTACTAGTTTGCTGAAATCTCAGCAAACATTTTTTCACCAAATCTTGATGATACTTGGTGGTAATGATCAGTTCACTAATCCCACTTGGCTGCCCAATTTTTATTCTTCTAGGTTGAAGCATTCGTTTCCAGTAACAGTTTGAATTTTTAGGTTTCACTCTGTTTTCTCATACATAGATAGCTGTGTTTGGAATTCTAAATCAAACATGGTTTGTGCTAGCTCCTTGAAACTTGACCAAATGAAGTAGTTCTAAGTTCTATCTCTATGGTTTGTTTCCTCTTGAAGTACCCCATGCAGAGACTGGCGAAAAGCACTTTCGTTTGAAAGGGGTTGCCAAGCTTCCAAAAAACTACTAGTTTGCTGAAATCTCAGCACAACTTTTTTCACCAAAACTTGATGATACTTGGTGGTAATGATCATTTCACTAATCCCACTTGGCTGCCCAAGTTTCACTCTTCTAGGTTCAAGCGTTCGTTTCGAGTAACACTTTGAATTTTTAGGTTTCACTCTGTTTCCTGCTATATAGATAGCTGTGTTTGAAACTCTAAATCAAACACGGTTTGTTCTAGCTCCTTGAAACTTTACCAAATGAAGTAGTTCTATGTTCCATCTCTACGGTTTGTTTCCTCTTGAAGTACACCATGCAGAGACTGGGGAAAAACACTTTCGTTTGAAAGGGGTGGCCAAGCTTCCAAAAAACTACTAGTTTGCTGAAATCTCAGCAAAACTTTTTTCACCAAATCTAAATGATACTTGGTGGTAATGATCAGTTCACTAATCCCACTTGGCTGCCCAATTTTTATTCTTCTAGGTTGAAGCATTCGTTTCCAGTAACAGTTTGAATTTTTAGGTTTCACTCTGTTTTCTCATACATAGATAGCTGTGTTTGGAATTCTAAATCAAACACGGTTTGTGCTAGCTCCTTGAAACTTGACCAAATGAAGTAGTTCTAAGTTCTATCTCTATGGTTTGTTTCCTCTTGAAGTACCCCATGCAGAGACTGGTGAAAAACACTTTCGTTTGAAAGGGGTTGCCAAGCTTCCAAAAAACTACTAGTTTGCTGAAATCTCAGCAAACATTTTTTCACCAAAACTTGATGATACTTGGTGGTAATGATCATTTCCCTAATCCCACTTGGATGCCCAACTTTCACTCTTCTAGGTTCAAGCGTTCGTTTCCAGTAACACTTTGAATTTTTAGGTTTCACTCTGTTTTCTGCTATATAGATAGATGTGTTTGAAACTCTAAATCAAACACGGTTTGTGCTAGCTCCTTGAAACTTGACCGAATGAAGTAGTTCTAAGTTCTATCTCTATGGTTTATTTCCTCTTGAAGTACCCCATGCAGTGACTGGCGAAAAACACTTTCGTTTGAAAGGGGTGGCCAAGCTTCCAAAAAACTACTAGTTTGCTGAAATCTCAGCAAAACTTTTTTCACCAAATCTTAATGATACTTGGTGGTAATGATCAGTTCACTAATCCCACTTGGCTGCCCAATTTTTATTCTTCTAGGTTGAAGCATTCGTTTCCAGTAACACTTTGAATTTTTAGGTTTCACTCTGTTTTCTGCTATATAGATAGATGTGTTTGAAACTGTAAATCAAACACGGTTTGTGCTAGCTTTTTGAAACTTTACCAAATGAAGTAGTTCTATGTTCCATCTCTATGGTTTGTTTCCTCTTGAAGTACACCATGCAGAGACTGGCGAAAAACACTTTCATTTGAAAGGGGTGGCCAAGCTTCCAAAAAACTACTAGTTTGCTGAAATCTCAGCAAACATTTTTTCACCAAATCTTGATGATACTTGGTGGTAATGATCAGCTCACTAAGCCCACTTGGCTGCCCAATTTTTACTCTTCTAGGTTCAAGCGTTCGTTTCCAGTAACACTTTGAATTTTTAGGTTTCACTCTGTTTTCTGCTAAATAGATAGCTGTGTTTGAAACTCTAAATCAAACACGGTTTGTGCTAGCTCCTTGAAACTTTACCAAATGAAGTAGTTCTATGTTCCATCTCTACGGTTTGTTTCCTCTTGAAGTACACCATGCAGAGACTGGCGAAAAACACTTTCGTTTGAAAGGGGTGGCCAAGCTTCCAAAAAACTACTAGTTTGCTGAAATCTCAGCAAAACTTTTTTCACCAAATCTTAATGATACTTGGTGGTAATGATCAGTTCACTAATCCCACTTGGCTGCCCAATTTTTATTCTTCTAGGTTGAAGCATTCGTTTCCAGTAACACTTTGAATTTTTAGGTTTCACTCTGTTTTCTGCTATATAGATAGATGTGTTTGAAACTCTAAATCAAACACGGTTTGTGCTAGCTCCTTGAAATTTGACCAAATGAAGTAGTTCTAAGTTCTATCTCTACGGTTTGTTTCCTCTTGAAGTACCCCATGCAGAGACTGGCGAAAAACACTTTCGTTTGAAAGGGGTGGCCAAGCTTCCAAAAAACTACTAGTTTGCTGAAATCTCAGCAAACATTTTTTCACCAAATCTTGATGATACTTGGTGGTAATGATCAGTTCACTAATCCCACTTGGCTGCCCAATTTTTATTCTTCTAGGTTGAAGCATTCGTTTCCAGTAACAGTTTGAATTTTTAGGTTTCACTCTGTTTTCTCATACATAGATAGCTGTGTTTGGAATTCTAAATCAAACACGGTTTGTGCTAGCTCCTTGAAACTTGACCAAATGAAGTAGTTCTAAGTTCTATCTCTATGGTTTGTTTCCTCTTGAAGTACCCCATGCAGAGACTGGCGAAAAACACTTTCGTTTGAAAGGGGTTGCAAAGCTTCCAAAAAACTACTAGTTTGCTGAAATCTCAGCACACCTTTTTTCACCAAAACTTGATGATACTTGGTGGTAATGATCAACTCACTAATCCCACTTGGATGCCCAACTTTCACTCTTCTAGGTTCAAGCGTTCGTTTCCAGTAACACTTTGAATTTTTAGGTTTCACTCTGTTTTCTGCTATATAGATAGATGTGTTTGAAACTCTAAATCAAACACGGTTTGTGCTAGCTCCTTGAAACTTGACCGAATGAAGTAGTTCTAAGTTCTATCTCTATGGTTTATTTCCTCTTGAAGTACCCCATGCAGAGACTGGCGAAAAACACTTTCGTTTGAAAGGGGTGGCCAAGCTTCCAAAAAACTACTAGTTTGCTGAAATCTCAGCAAAACTTTTTTCACCAAATCTTAATGATATTTGGTGGTAATGATCAGTTCACTAATCCCACTTGGCTGCCCAATTTTTATTCTTCTAGGTTGAAGCATTCGTTTCCAGTAACACTTTGAATTTTTAGGTTTCACTCTGTTTTCTGCTATATAGATAGATGTGTTTGAAACTCTAAATCAAACACGGTTTGTGCTAGCTCCTTGAAATTTGACCAAATGAAGTAGTTCTAAGTTCTATCTCTATGGTTTGTTTCCTCTTGAAGTACCCCATGCAGAGACTGGCGAAAAACACTTTCGTTTGAAAGGGGTTGCCAAGCTTCCAAAAAACTACTAGTTTGCTGAAATCTCAGCAAACATTTTTTCACCAAATCTTGATGATACTTGGTGGTAATGATCAGTTCACTAATCCCACTTGGCTGCCCAATTTTTATTCTTCTAGGTTGAAGCATTCGTTTCCAGTAACAGTTTGAATTTTTAGGTTTCACTCTGTTTTCTCATACATAGATAACTGTGTTTGGAATTCTAAATCAAACATGGTTTGTGCTAGCTCCTTGAAACTTGACCAAATGAAGTAGTTCTAAGTTCTATCTCTATGGTTTGTTTCCTCTTGAAGTACCCCATGCAGAGACTGGCGAAAAGCACTTTCGTTTGAAAGGGGTTGCCAAGCTTCCAAAAAACTACTAGTTTGCTGAAATCTCAGCACACCTTTTTTCACCAAAACTTGATGATACTTGGTGGTAATGATCATTTCACTAATCCCACTTGGCTGCCCAAGTTTCACTCTTCTAGGTTAAAGCGTTCGTTTCCAGTAACACTTTGAATTTTTAGGTTTCACTCTGTTTTCTGCTATATAGATAGATGTGTTTGAAACTCTAAATCAAACACGGTTTGTGCTAGCTCCTTGAAACTTGACCAAATGAAGTAGTTCTAAGTTCTATCTCTATGGTTTGTTTCCTCTTGAAGTACCCCATGCAGAGACTGGCGAAAAACACTTTCGTTTGAAAGGGGTGGCCAAGCTTCCAAAAAACTACTAGTTTACTGAAATCTCAGCAAACATTTTTTCACCAAACCGTGATGATACTTGGGGGTAATGATCAGTTCACTAAGCCCACTTGGCTGCCCAATTTTTACTCTTCTAGGTTCAAGCGTTCGTTTCCAGTAACACTTTGAATTTTTAGGTTTCACTCTGTTTTCTGCTTTATAGATAGATGTGTTTGAAACTGTAAATCAAACACGGTTTGTGCTAGCTTTTTGAAACTTTACCAAATGAAGTAGTTCTATGTTCCATCTCTATGGTTTGTTTCCTCTTGAAGTACACCATGCAGAGACTGGCGAAAAACACTTTCATTTGAAAGGGGTCGCCAAGCTTCCAAAAAACTACTAGTTTGCTGAAATCTCAGCAAACATTTTTTCACCAAATCTTGATGATACTTGGTGGTAATGATCAGCTCACTAAGCCCACTTGGCTGCCCAATTTTTACTCTTCTAGGTTCAAGCGTTCGTTTCCAGTAACACTTTGAATTTTTAGGTTTCACTCTGTTTTCTGCTAAATAGATAGCTGTGTTTGAAACTCTAAATCAAACACGGTTTGTGCTAGCTCCTTGAAACTTTACCAAATGAAGTAGTTCTATGTTCCATCTCTACGGTTTGTTTCCTCTTGAAGTACACCATGCAGAGACTGGCGAAAAACACTTTCGTTTGAAAGGGGTGGCCAAGCTTCCAAAAAACTACTAGTTTGCTGAAATCTCAGCAAAACTTTTTTCACCAAATCTTAATGATACTTGGTGGTAATGATCAGTTCACTAATCCCACTTGGCTGCCCAATTTTTATTCTTCTAGGTTGAAGCATTCGTTTCCAGTAACACTTTGAATTTTTAGGTTTCACTCTGTTTTCTGCTATATAGATAGATGTGTTTGAAACTCTAAATCAAACACGGTTTGTGCTAGCTCCTTGAAATTTGACCAAATGAAGTAGTTCTAAGTTCTATCTCTATGGTTTGTTTCCTCTTGAAGTACCCCATGCAGAGACTGGCGAAAAACACTTTCGTTTGAAAGGGGTGGCCAAGCTTCCAAAAAACTACTAGTTTGCTGAAATCTCAGCAAACATTTTTTCACCAAATCTTGATGATACTTGGTGGTAATGATCAGTTCACTAATCCCACTTGGCTGCCCAATTTTTATTCTTCTAGGTTGAAGCATTCGTTTCCAGTAACAGTTTGAATTTTTAGGTTTCACTCTGTTTTCTCATACATAGATAGCTGTGTTTGGAATTCTAAATCAAACATGGTTTGTGCTAGCTCCTTGAAACTTGACCAAATGAAGTAGTTCTAAGTTCTATCTCTATGGTTTGTTTCCTCTTGAAGTACCCCATGCAGAGACTGGCGAAAAGCACTTTCGTTTGAAAGGGGTTGCCAAGCTTCCAAAAAACTACTAGTTTGCTGAAATCTCAGCACACCTTTTTTCACCAAAACTTGATGATACTTGGTGGTAATGATCATTTCACTAATCCCACTTGGCTGCCCAAGTTTCACTCTTCTAGGTTCAAGCGTTCGTTTCCAGTAACACTTTGAATTTTTAGGTTTCACTCTGTTTTCTGCTATATAGATAGATGTGTTTGAAACTCTAAATCAAACACGGTTTGTGCTAGCTCCTTGAAACTTGACCGAATGAAGTAGTTCTAAGTTCTATCTCTATGGTTTGTTTCCTCTTGAAGTACCCCATGCAGAGACTGGCGAAAAACACTTTCGTTTGAAAGGGGTGGCCAAGCTTCCAAAAAACTACTAGTTTGCTGAAATCTCAGCAAACATTTTTTCACCAAACCTTGATGATACTTGGGGGTAATGATCAGTTCACTAAGCCCACTTGGCTGCCCAATTTTTACTCTTCTAGGTTCAAGCGTTCGTTTCCAGTAACACTTTGAATTTTTAGGTTTCACTCTGTTTTCTGCTTTATAGATAGATGTGTTTGAAACTGTAAATCAAACACGGTTTGTGCTAGCTTTTTGAAACTTTACCAAATGAAGTAGTTCTATGTTCCATCTCTATGGTTTGTTTCCTCTTGAAGTACACCATGCAGAGACTGGCGAAAAACACTTTCATTTGAAAGGGGTGGCCAAGCTTCCAAAAAACTACTAGTTTGCTGAAATCTCAGCAAACATTTTTTCACCAAATCTTGATGATCCTTGGTGGTAATGATCAGCTCACTAAGCCCACTTGGCTGCCCAATTTTTACTCTTCTAGGTTCAAGCGTTCGTTTCCAGTAACACTTTGAATTTTTAGGTTTCACTCAGTTTTCTGCTAAATAGATAGCTGTGTTTGAAACTCTAAATCAAACACGGTTTGTGCTAGCTCCTTGAAACTTTACCAAATGAAGTAGTTCTATGTTCCATCTCTACGGTTTGTTTCCTCTTGAAGTACACCATGCAGAGACTGGCGAAAAACACTTTCGTTTGAAAGGGGTGGCCAAGCTTCCAAAAAACTACTAGTTTGCTGAAATCTCAGCAAAACTTTTTTCACCAAATCTTAATGATACTTGGTGGTAATGATCAGTTCACTAATCCCACTTGGCTGCCCAATTTTTATTCTTCTAGGTTGAAGCATTCGTTTCCAGTAACACTTTGAATTTTTAGGTTTCACTCTGTTTTCTGCTATATAGATAGATGTGTTTGAAACTCTAAATCAAACACGGTTTGTGCTAGCTCCTTGAAATTTGACCAAATGAAGTAGTTCTAAGTTCTATCTCTATGGTTTGTTTCCTCTTGAAGTACCCCATGCAGAGACTGGCGAAAAACACTTTCGTTTGAAAGGGGTGGCCAAGCTTCCAAAAAACTACTAGTTTGCTGAAATCTCAGCAAACATTTTTTCACCAAATCTTGATGATACTTGGTGGTAATGATCAGTTCACTAATCCCACTTGGCTGCCCAATTTTTATTATTCTAGGTTGAAGCATTCGTTTCCAGTAACAGTTTGAATTTTTAGGTTTCACTCTGTTTTCTCATACATAGATAGCTGTGTTTGGAATTCTAAATCAAACACGGTTTGTGCTAGCTCCTTGAAACTTGACCAAATGAAGTAGTTCTAAGTTCTATCTCTATGGTTTGTTTCCTCTTGAAGTACCCCATGCAGAGACTGGCGAAAAACACTTTCGTTTGAAAGGGGTTGCCAAGCTTCCAAAAAACTACTAGTTTGCTGAAATCTCAGCACACCTTTTTTCACCAAAACTTGATGATACTTGGTGGTAATGATCACTTCACTAATCCCACTTGGATGCCCAACTTTCACTCTTCTAGGTTCAAGCGTTCGTTTCCAGTAACACTTTGAAATTTAGGTTTCACTCTGTTTTCTGCTATATAGATAGATGTGTTTGAAACTCTAAATCAAACACGGTGTGTGCTAGCTCCTTGAAACTTGACCGAATGAAGTAGTTCTAAGTTCTATCTCTATGGTTTATTTCCTCTTGAAGTACCCCATGCAGAGACTGGCGAAAAAAACTTTCGTTTGAAAGGGGTGGCCAAGCTTCCAAAAAACTACTAGTTTGCTGAAATCTCAGCAAAACTTTTTTCACCAAATCTTAATGATACTTGGTGGTAATGATCAGTTCACTAATCCCACTTGGCTGCCCAATTTTTATTCTTCTAGGTTGAAGCATTCGTTTCCAGTAACACTTTGAATTTTTAGGTTTCACTCTGTTTTCTGCTATATAGATAGATGTGTTTGAAACTCTAAATCAAACACGGTTTGTGCTGGCTCCTTGAAATTTGACCAAATGAAGTAGTTCTAAGTTCTATCTCTATGGTTTGTTTCCTCTTGAAGTACCCCATGCAGAGACTGGCGAAAAACACTTTCGTTTGAAAGGGGTTGCCAAGCTTCCAAAAAACTACTAGTTTGCTGAAATCTCAGCAAACATTTTTTCACCAAATCTTGATGATACTTGGTGGTAATGATCAGTTCACTAATCCCACTTGGCTGCCCAATTTTTATTCTTCTAGGTTGAAGCATTCGTTTCCAGTAACAGTTTGAATTTTTAGGTTTCACTCTGTTTTCTCATACATAGATAGCTGTGTTTGGAATTCTAAATCAAACATGGTTTGTGCTAGCTCCTTGAAACTTGACCAAATGAAGTAGTTCTAAGTTCTATCTCTATGGTTTGTTTCCTCTTGAAGTACCCCATGCAGAGACTGGCGAAAAGCACTTTCGTTTGAAAGGGGTTGCCAAGCTTCCAAAAAACTACTAGTTTGCTGAAATCTCAGCACACCTTTTTTCACCAAAACTTGATGATACTTGGTGGTAATGATCATTACACTAATCCCACTTGGCTGCCCAAGTTTCACTCTTCTAGGTTCAAGCGTTCGTTTCCAGTAACACTTTGAATTTTTAGGTTTCACTCTGTTTTCTGCTTTATAGATAGATGTGTTTGAAACTGTAAATCAAACACGGTTTGTGCTAGCTTTTTGAAACTTTACCAAATGAAGTAGTTCTATGTTCCATCTCTATGGTTTGTTTCCTCTTGAAGTACACCATGCAGAGACTGGCGAAAAACACTTTCATTTGAAAGGGGTGGCCAAGCTTCCAAAAAACTACTAGTTTGCTGAAATCTCAGCAAACATTTTTTCACCAAATCTTGATGATACTTGGTGGTAATGATCAGCTCACTAAGCCCACTTGGCTGCCCAATTTTTACTCTTCTAGGTTCAAGCGTTCGTTTCCAGTAACACTTTGAATTTTTAGGTTTCACTCTGTTTTCTGCTAAATAGATAGCTGTGTTTGAAACTCTAAATCAAACACGGTTTGTGCTAGCTCCTTGAAACTTGACCAAATGAAGTAGTTCTATGTTCCATCTCTACGGTTTGTTTCCTCTTGAAGTACACCATGCAGAGACTGGCGAAAAACACTTTCGTTTGAAAGGGGTGGCCAAGCTTCCAAAAAACTACTAGTTTGCTGAAATCTCAGCAAAACTTTTTTCACCAAATCTTAATGATACTTGGTGGTAATGATCAGTTCACTAATCCCACTTGGCTGCCCAATTTTTATTCTTCTAGGTTGAAGCATTCGTTTCCAGTAACACTTTGAATTTTTAGGTTTCACTCTGTTTTCTGCTATATAGATAGATGTGTTTGAAACTCTAAATCAAACACGGTTTGTGCTAGCTCCTTGAAATTTGACCAAATGAAGTAGTTCTAAGTTCTATCTCTATGGTTTGTTTTCTCTTGAAGTACCCCATGCAGAGACTGGCGAAAAACACTTTCGTTTGAAAGGGGTTGCCAAGCTTCCAAAAAACTACTAGTTTTCTGAAATCTCAGCAAACATTTTTTCACCAAATCTTGATGATACTTGGTGGTAATGATCAGTTCACTAATCCCACTTGGCTGCCCAATTTTTATTCTTCTAGGTTGAAGCATTCGTTTCCAGTAACAGTTTGAATTTTTAGGTTTCACTCTGTTTTCTCATACATAGATAGCTGTGTTTGGAATTCTAAATCAAACATGGTTTGTGCTAGCTCCTTGAAACTTGACCAAATGAAGTAGTTCTAAGTTCTATCTCTATGGTTTGTTTCCTCTTGAAGTACCCCATGCAGAGACTGGCGAAAAGCACTTTCGTTTGAAAGGGGTTGCCAAGCTTCCAAAAAACTAGTAGTTTGCTGAAATCTCAGCAAACCTTTTTTCACCAAAACTTGATGATACTTGGTGGTAATGATCATTTCACTAATCCCACTTGGCTGCCCAAGTTTCACTCTTCTAGGTTCAAGCGTTCGTTTCCAGTAACACTTTGAATTTTTAGGTTTCACTCTGTTTCCTGCTATATAGATAGATGTGTTTGAAACTCTAAATCAAACACGGTTTGTGCGAGCTCCTTGAAACTTTACCAAATGAAGTAGTTCTATGTTATATCTCTATGGTTTGTTTCCTCTTGAAGTACACCATGAGGAGACTGGGGAAAAACACTTTCGTTTGAAAGGGGTGGCCAAGCTTCCAAAAAACTACTAGTTTGCTGAACTCTCAGCAAAACTTTTTTCACCAAATCTTAATGATACTTGGTGGTAATGATCAGTTCACTAATCCCACTTGGCTGCCCAATTTTTATTCTTCTAGGTTGAAGCATTCGTTTCCAGTAACAGTTTGAATTTTTAGGTTTCACTCTGTTTTCTCATACATAGATAGCTGTGTTTGGAATTCTAAATCAAACACGGTTTGTGCTAGCTCCTTGAAACTTGACCAAATGAAGTAGTTCTAAGTTCTATCTCTATGGTTTGTTTCCTCTTGAAGTACCCCATGCAGAGACTGGCGAAAAACACTTTCGTTTGAAAGGGGTTGCCAAGCTTCCAAAAAACTACTAGTTTGCTGAAATCTCAGCAAACCTTTTTTCACCAAAACTTGATGATACTTGGTGGTAATGATCATTTCACTAATCCCACTTGGATGCCCAACTTTCACTCTTCTAGGTTCAAGCGTTCGTTTCCAGTAACACTTTGAATTTTTAGGTTTCACTCTGTTTTCTGCTATATAGATAGATGTGTTTGAAACTCAAATCAAACACGGTTTGTGCTAGCTCCTTGAAACTTGACCGAATGAAGTAGTTCTAAGTTCTATCTCTATGGTTTATTTCCTCTTGAAGTACCCCATGCAGAGACTGGCGAAAAACACTTTCGTTTGAAAGGGGTGGCCAAGCTTCCAAAAAACTACTAGTTTGCTGAAATCTCAGCAAAAATTTTTTCACCAAATCTTAATGATACTTGGTGGTAATGATCAGTTCACTAATCCCACTTGGCTGCCCAATTTTTATTCTTCTAGGTTGAAGCATTCGTTTCCAGTAACACTTTGAATTTTTAGGTTTCACTCTGTTTTCTGCTATATAGATAGATGTGTTTGAAACTCTAAATCAAACACGGTTTGTGCTAGCTCCTTGAAATTTGACCAAATGAAGTAGTTCTAAGTTCTATCTCTATGGTTTGTTTTCTCTTGAAGTACCCCATGCAGAGACTGGCGAAAAACACTTTCGTTTGAAAGGGGTTGCCAAGCTTCCAAAAAACTACTAGTTTGCTGAAATCTCAGCAAACATTTTTTCACCAAATCTTGATGATACTTGGTGGTAATGATCAGTTCACTAATCCCACTTGGCTGCCCAATTTTTATTCTTCTAGGTTGAAGCATTCGTTTCCAGTAACAGTTTGAATTTTTAGGTTTCACTCTGTTTTCTCATACATAGATAGCTGTGTTTGGAATTCTAAATCAAACATGGTTTGTGCTAGCTCCTTGAAACTTGACCAAATGAAGTAGTTCTAAGTTCTATCTCTATGGTTTGTTTCCTCTTGAAGTACCCCATGCAGAGACTGGCGAAAAGCACTTTCGTTGGAAAGGGGTTGCCAAGCTTCCAAAAAACTAGTAGTTTGCTGAAATCTCAGCAAACCTTTTTTCACCAAAACTTGATGATACTTGGTGGTAATGATCATTTCACTAATCCCACTTGGCTGCCCAAGTTTCACTCTTCTAGGTTCAAGCGTTCGTTTCCAGTAACACTTTGAATTTTTAGGTTTCACTCTGTTTCCTGCTATATAGATAGATGTGTTTGAAACTCTAAATCAAACAGGGTTTGTGCTAGCTCCTTGAAACTTGACCATATGAAGTAGTTCTATGTTACATCTCTATGGTTTGTTTCCTCTTGAAGTACACCATGCAGATACTGGGGAAAAACACTTTCGTTTGAAAGGGGTGGCCAAGCTTCCAAAAAACTACTAGTTTGCTGAACTCTCAGCAAAACTTTTTTCACCAAATCTTAATGATACTTGGTGGTAATTATCAGTTCACTAATCCCACTTGGCTGCCCAATTTTTATTCTTCTAGGTTGAAGCATTCGTTTCCAGTAACAGTTTGAATTTTTAGGTTTCACTCTGTTTTCTCATACATAGATAGCTGTGTTTGGAATTCTAAATCAAACACGGTTTGTGCTAGCTCCTTGAAACTTGACCAAATGAAGTAGTTCTAAGTTCTATCTCTATGGTTTGTTTCCTCTTGAAGTACCCCATGCAGAGACTGGCGAAAAACACTTTCGTTTGAAAGGGGTTGCCAAGCTTCCAAAAAACTACTAGTTTGCTGAAATCTCAGCAAACATTTTTTCACCAAAACTTGATGATACTTGGTGGTAATGATCAGTTCACTAATCCCACTTGGCTGCCCAATTTTTATTCTTCTAGGTTCAAGCGTTCGTTTCCAGTAACACTTTGAATTTTTAGGTTTCACTCTGTTTTCTGCTATATAGATAGATGTGTTTGAAACTCTAAATCAAACACGGTTTGTGCTAGCTCCTTGAAACTTGACCATATGAAGTAGTTCTAAGTTCTATCTCTATGGTTTGTTTCCTCTTGAAGTACCCCATGCAGAGACTGGTGAAAAACACTTTCGTTTGAAAGGGGTGGCCAAGCTTCCAAAAAACTAC
Source organism: Callospermophilus lateralis (assembly GCF_048772815.1). Classification (NCBI taxonomy): domain Eukaryota; kingdom Metazoa; phylum Chordata; class Mammalia; order Rodentia; family Sciuridae; genus Callospermophilus; species Callospermophilus lateralis. The sequence goes on from NW_027511360.1 coordinate 13,685, forward strand.
TAGTTTGCTGAAATCTCAGCAAACATTTTTTCACCAAATCTTGATGATACTTGGTGGTAATGATCAGTTCACTAAGCCCACTTGGCTGCCCAACTTTCACTCTTCTAGGTTCAAGCGTTCGTTTCCAGTAACACTTTGAATTTTTAGGTTTCACTCTGTTTCCTGCTATATAGATAGATGTGTTTGAAACTCTAAATCAAACACGGTTTGTGCTAGCTCCTTGAAACTTTACCAAATGAAGTAGTTCTATGTTACATCTCTATGGTTTGTTTCCTCTTGAAGTACACCATGCAGAGCCTGGGGAAAAACACTTTCATTTGAAAGGGGTGGCCAAGCTTCCAAAAAACTACTAGTTTGCTGAACTCTCAGCAAACTTTTTTCACCAAATCTTAATGATACTTGGTGGTAATGATCAGTTCACTAATCCCACTTGGCTGCCCAATTGTTATTCTTCTAGGTTGAAGCATTCGTTTCCAGTAACAGTTTGAATTTTAAGGTTTCACTCTGTTTTCTCATACATAGATAGCTGTGTTTGGAATTCTAAATCAAACACGGTTTGTGCTAGCTCCTTGAAACTTGACCAAATGAAGTAGTTCTAAGTTCTATCTCTATGGTTTGTTTCCTCTTGAAGTACCCCATGCAGAGACTGGCGAAAAACACTTTCGTTTGAAAGGGGTTGCCAAGCTTCCAAAAAACTCCTAGTTTGCTGAAATCTCAGCAAACATTTTTTCACCAAAACTTGATGATACTTGGTGGTAATGATCATTTCACTAATCCCACTTGGCTGCCCAACTTTTACTCTTCTAGGTTCAAGCGTTCGTTTCCAGTAACACTTTGAATTTTTAGGTTTCACTCTGTTTTCTGCTATATAGATAGATGTGTTTGAAATTCTAAATCAAACACGGTTTGTGCTAGCTCCTTGAAACTTTACCAAATGAAGTAGTTCTATGTTCCATCTCTATGGTTTGTTTCCTCTTGAAGTACACCATGCAGAGACTGGCGAAAAACACTTTCATTTGAAAGGGGTTGCCAAGCTTCCAAAAAAATACTAGTTTGCTGAAATCTCAGCAAACATTTTTTCACCAAATCTTGATGATACTTGGTGGTAATGATCAGTTCACTAAGCCCACTTGGCTGCCCAATTTTTACTATTCTAGGTTCAAGCGTTCGTTTCCTGTAACACTTTGAATTTTTAGGTTTCACTCTGTTTTCTGCTATATAGATAGATGTGTTTGAAACTCTAAATCAAACACGGTTTGTGCTAGCTCCTTGAAACTTTACCAAATGAAGTTGTTCTATGTTCCATCTCTACGGTTTGTTTCCTCTTGAAGTACACCATGCAGAGACTGGCGAAAAACACTTTCGTTTGAAAGGGGTGGCCAAGCTTCCAAAAAACTACTAGTTTGCTGAAATCTCAGCAAAACTTTTTTCACCAAATCTTGATGATACTTGGTGGTAATGATCAGCTCACTAATCCCACTTCGCTGCCCAATATTTATTCTTCTATGTTGAAGCATTCGTTTCCAGTAACAGTTTAAATTTTTAGATTTCACTCTGTTTTCTCATACATAGATAGCTGTGTTTGGAATTCTAAATCAAACACGGTTTGTGCTAGCTCCTTGAAACTTGACCAAATGAAGTAGTTCTAAGTTCTATCTCTATGGTTTGTTTCCTCTTGAAGTACCCCATGCAGAGACTGGCGAAAAACACTTTCGTTTGAAAGGGGTTGCCAAGCTTCCAAAAAACTACTAGTTTGCTGAAATATCAGCAAACATTTTTTCACCAAATCTTGATGATACTTGGTGGTAATGATCAGTTCAATAATCTCACTTGGCTGCCTAGCTTTCACTCTTCTAGGTTCAAGCGTTCGTTTCCAGTAACACTTTGAATTTTTAGGTTTCACTCTGTTTTCTGCTATATAGATAGATGTGTTTGAAACTCTAAATCAAACACGGTTTGTGCTAGCTCCTTGACTTGACCAAATGAAGTAGTTCTAAGTTCTATCTCTATGGTTTGTTTCCTCTTGAAGTACCCCATGCAGAGACTGGCGAAAAACACTTTCGTTTGAAAGGGGTTGCCAAGCTTCCAAAAAACTACTAGTTCGCTGAAATCTCAGCAAACATTTTTTCACCAAATCTTGATGATACTTGGTGGTAATGATCAGTTCACTAATTTCACTTGGCTGCCCAACTTTCACTCTTCTAGGTTCAAGCGTTCGTTTCCAGTAACACTTTGAATTTTTAGGTTTCACTCTGTTTTCTGCTATATAGATAGATGTGTTTGAAACTCTAAATCAAACACGGTTTGTGCTAGCTCCGTGAAACTTGACCAAATGAAGTAGTTCTAAGTTCTATCTCTATGGTTTGTTTCCTCTTGAAGTACCCCATGCAGAGACTGGCGAAAAACACTTTCGTTTGAAAGGGGTTGCCAAGCTTCCAAAAAAATACTAGTTTGATGAAATCTCAGCAAACATTTTTTCACCAAATCTTGATGATACTTGGTGGTAATGATCAGTTCACTAATCCCACTTGGCTGCCCAACTTTCACTCTTCTAGGTTCAAGCGTTCGTTTCCAGTAACACTTTGAATTTTTAGGTTTCACTCTGTTTTCTGCTATATAGATAGATGTGTTTGAATCTCTAAATCAAACACGGTTTGTGCTAGCTCCTTGAAACTTGACCAAATGAAGTAGTTCTAAGTTCTATCTCTATGGTTTGTTTCCTCTTGAAGTACCCCATGCAGAGACTGGTGAAAAACACTTTCGTTTGAAAGGGGTGGCCAAGCTTCCAAAAACTACTAGTTTGCTGAAATCTCAGCAAACATTTTTTCACCAAATCTTGATGATACTTGGTGGAATGATCAGTTCACTAAGCCCACTTGGCTGCCCAATTTTTACTCTTCTAGGTTCAAGCATTCGTTTCCAGTAACACTTTGAATTTTTAGGTTTCACTCTGTTTCCTGCTATATAGATAGATGTGTTTGAAACTCTAAATCAAACACGGTTTGTGCTAGCTCCTTGAAACTTTACCAAATGAAGTAGTTCTATGTTCCATCTCTATGGTTTGTTTTCTCTTGAAGTACACCATGCAGAGACTGGGGAAAAACACTTTCGTTTGAAAGGGGTGGCCAAGCTTCCAAAAAACTACTAGTTTGCTGAACTCTCAGCAAAACTTTTTTCACCAAATCTTAATGATACTTGGTGGTAATGATCAGTTCACTAATCGCACTTGGCTGCCCAATTTTTATTCTTCTAGGTTGAAGCATTCGTTTCCAGTAACACTTTGAATTTTTAGGTTTCACTCTGTTTTCTCATACATAGATAGCTGTGTTTGGAATTCTAAATCAAACACGGTTTGTGCTAGCTCCTTGAAACTTGACCAAATGAAGTAGTTCTAAGTTCTATCTCTATGGTTTGTTTCCTCTTGAAGTACCCCATGCAGAGACTGGCGAAAAACACTTTCGTTTGAAAGGGGTTGCCAAGCTTCCAAAAAACTACTAGTTTGCTGAAATTTCAGCAAAACTTTTTTCACCAAATCTTAATGATACTTGGTGGTAATGATCAGTTCACTAATCCCACGTGGCTACCCAATTTTTATTTTTCTAGGTTGAAGCATTCGTTTCCAGTAACACTTTGAATTTTTAGGTTTCACTCTGTTTTCTGCTATATAGATAGATGTGTTTGAAACTCTAAATCAAACACGGTTTGTGCTAGCTCCTTGAAATTTGATCAAATGAAGTAGTTCTAAGTTCTATCTCTATGGTTTGTTTCCTCTTGAAGTACCCCATGCAGAGACTGGAGAAAAACACTTTCGTTTGAAAGGGGTTGCCAAGCATCCAAAAAACTACTAGATTGCTGAAATCTCAGCAAACATTTTTTCACCAAATCTTGATGATACTTGGTGGTAATGATCAGTTCACTAAGCCCACTTGGCTGCCTAATTCTTACTATTCTAGGTTCAAGCGTTCGTTTCCTGTAACACTTTGAATTTTTAGGTTTCACTCTGTTTTCTGCTATATAGATAGATGTGTTTGAAACTCTAAATCAAACACGGTTTGTGCTAGCTCCTTGAAACTTGACCAAATGATGTAGTTCTATGTTCCATCTCGATGGTTTGTTTCCTCTTGAAGTACACCATGCAGAGACTGGCGAAAAACACTTTCGTTTGAAAGGGGTGGCCAAGCTTCCAAAAAACTACTAGTTTGCTGAAATCTCAGCAAAACTTTTTTCACCAAATCTTGATGATACTTGGTGGTAATGATCAGTTCACTAATCCCACTTCGCTGCCCAATATTTATTCTTCTATGTTGAAGCATTCGTTTCCAGTAACAGTTTGAATTTTTAGGTTTCACTCTGTTTTCTCATACATAGATAGCTGTGTTTGGAATTCAAAATCAAACACGGTTTGTGCTAGCTCCTTGAAACTTGACCAAATGAAGTAGTTCTAAGTTCTATCTCTATGGTTTGTTTCCTCTTGAAGTACCCCATGCAGAGACTGGCGAAAAACACTTTCGTTTGAAAGGGGTTGCCAAGCTTTCAAAAAACTACTAGTTTGCTGAAATCTCAGCACACCTTTTTTCACCAAAACTTGATGATACTTGGTGGTAATGATCATTTCAGTAATCCCACTTGGCTGCCCAACTTTCACTCTTCTAGGTTCAAGCGTTCGTTTCCAGTAACACTTTGAATTTTTAGGTTTCACTCTGTTTCCTGCTATATAGATGGATGTGTTTGAAACTCTAAATCAAACACGGTTTGTGCTAGCTCCTTGAAACTTGACCAAATGAAGTAGTTCTATGTTCCATCTCTATGGTTTGTTTCCTCTTGAAGTACACCATGCAGAGACTGGCGAAAAACACTTTAATTTGAAAGGGGTTGCCAAGCTTCCAAAAAAATACTAGTTTGCTGAAATCTCAGCAAACATTTTTTCACCAAATCTTGATGATACTTGGTGGTAATGATCAGTTCACTAAGCCCACTTGGCTGCCCAATTTTTACTATTCTAGGTTCAAGCGTTCGTTTCCTGTAACACTTTGAATTTTTAGGTTTCACTCTGTTTTCTGCTATATAGATAGATGTGTTTGAAACTCTAAATCAAACACGGTTTGTGCTAGCTCCTTGAAACTTTACCAAATGAAGTAGTTTTATGTTCCATCTCTACGGTTTGTTTCCTCTTAAAGTACACCATGCAGAGACTGGCGAAAAACACTTTCGTTTGAAAGGGGTGGCCAAGCTTCCAAAAAACTACTAGTTTGCTGAAATCTCAGCAAAACTTTTTTCACCAAATCTTGATGATCCTTGGTGGTAATGATCAGCTCACTAATCCCACTTCGCTGCCCAATATTTATTCTTCTATGTTGAAGCATTCGTTTCCAGTAACAGTTTAAATTTTAGATTTCACTCTGTTTTCTCATACATAGATAGCTGTGTTTGGAATTCTAAATCAAACACGGTTTGTGCTAGCTCCTTGAAACTTGACCAAATGAAGTAGTTCTAAGTTCTATCTCTATGGTTTGTTTCCTCTTGAAGTACCCCATGCAGAGACTGGCGAAAAACACTTTCGTTTGAAAGGGGTTGCCAAGCTTCCAAAAAACTACTAGTTTGCTGAAATATCAGCAAACATTTTTTCACCAAATCTTGATGATACTTGGTGGTAATGATCAGTTCAATAATCTCACTTGGCTGCCTAACTTTCACTCTTCTAGGTTCAAGCGTTCGTTTCCAGTAACACTTTGAATTTTTAGGTTTCACTCTGTTTTCTGCTATATAGATAGATGTGTTTGAAACTCTAAATCAAACACGGTTTGTGCTAGCTCCTTGACTTGACCAAATGAAGTAGTTCTAAGTTCTATCTCTATGGTTTGTTTCCTCTTGAAGTACCCCATGCAGAGACTGGCGAAAAACACTTTCGTTTGAAAGGGGTTGCCAAGCTTCCAAAAAACTACTAGTTTGCTGAAATCTCAGCAAACATTTTTTCACCAAAACTTGATGATACTTGGTGGTAATGATCAGTTCACTAAGCCCACTTGGCTGCCTAATTTTTACTATTCTAGGTTCAAGCGTTCGTTTCCTGTAACACTTTGAATTTTTAGGTTTCACTCTGTTTCCTGCTATATAGATGGATGTGTTTGAAACTCTAAATCAAACACGGTTTGTGCTAGCTCCTTGAAACTTTACCAAATGAAGTAGTTCTAGGTTCCATCTCTATGGTTTGTTTCCTCTTGAAGTACACCATGCAGAGACTGGGGAAAAACACTTTCGTTTGAAAGGGGTGGCCAAGCTTCCAAAAAACTACTAGTTTGCTGAAATCTCAGCAAAGATTTTTTCACCAAATCTTGATGATACTTGGTGGTAATGATTAGTTCACTAAGCCCACTTGGCTGCCCAATTTTTACTCTTCTAGGTTCAAGCATTCGTTTCCATTAACACTTTGAATTTTTAGGTTTCACTCTGTTTCCTCATACATAGATAGCTGTGTTTGGAATTCTAAATCAAACACAGTTTGTGCTAGCTCCTTGAAACTTGACCAAATGAAGTAGTTCTAAGTTCTATCTCTATGGTTTGTTTCCTCTTGAAGTACCCCATGCAGAGACTGGCGAAAAACACTTTCGTTTGAAAGGGGTTGCCAAGCTTCCAAAAAACTACTAGTTTGCTGAAATCTCAGCAAACATTTTTTCACCAAAACTTGATGATACTTGGTGGTAATGATCAGTTCACTAATCCCACTTGGATGCCCAACTTTCACTCTTCTAGGTTCAAGCGTTCGTTTCCAGTAACACTTTGAATTTTTAGGTTTCACTCTGTTTTCTGCTATATAGATAGATGTGTTTGAAACTCTAAATCAAACACGGTTTGTGCTAGCTCCTTGAAACTTGACCGAATGAAGTAGTTCTAAGTTCTATCTCTATGGTTTGTTTCCTCTTGAAGTACCCCATGCAGAGACTCTCGAAAAACACTTTCGTTTGAAAGGGGTGGCCAAGCTTCCAAAAAACTACTAGTTTGCTGAAATCTCAGCAAACATTTTTTCACCAAACCTTGATGATACTTGGTGGTAATGATCAGTTCACTAAGCCCACTTGGCTGCCCAATTTTTACTCTTCTAGGTTCAAGCGTTCATTTCCAGTAACACTTTGAATTTTTAGGTTTCACTCTGTTTTCTGCTTTATAGATAGATGTGTTTGAAACTGTAAATCAAACACGGTTTGTGCTAGCTTTTTGAAACTTTACCAAATGAAGTAGTTCTATGTTCCATCTCTATGGTTTGTTTCCTCTTGAAGTACACCATGCAGAGACTCGCGAAAAACACTTTCATTTGAAAGGGGTGGCCAAGCTTCCAAAAAACTACTAGTTTGCTGAAATCTCAGCAAACATTTTTTCATATAATCTTGATTTTACTTGGTGGTAATGATCAGTTCACTAATCCCAATTGGCTGCCCAACTTTCACTCTTCTAGGTTCAAGCGTTCGTTTCCAGTAACACTTTGAATTTTTAGGTTTCACTCTGTTTTCTGCTATATAGATAGATGTGTTTGAAACTCTAAATCAAACACGGTTTTTGCTAGCTCCTTGAAACTTGATCAAATGAAGTAGTTCCAAGTTCTATCTCTATGGTTTGTTTCCTCTTGAAATACCCCATGCAGAGACTGGCGAAAAACACTTTCGTTTGAAAGGGGTGGCCAAGCTTCAAAAAACTACTAGTTTGCTGAAATCTCAGCAAACATTTTTTCACCAAATCTTGATGATACTTGGTGGTAATGATCAGTTCACTAATCCCACTTGGCTGCCCAATTTTTATTCTTCTATGTTGAAGCATTCATTTCCAGTAACAGTTTGAATTTTTAGGTTTCACTCTGTTTTCTCATACATAGATAGCTGTGTTTGGAATTCTAAATCAAACATGGTTTGTGCTAGCTCCTTGAAACTTGACCAAATGAAGTAGTTCTAAGTTCTATCTCTATGGTTTGTTTCCTCTTGAAGTACCCCATGCAGAGACTGGCGAAAAACACTTTCGTTTGAAAGGGGTTGCCAAGCTTCCAAAAAACTACTAGTTTGCTGAAATTTCAGCAAAACTTTTTTCACCAAATCTTAATGATACTTGGTGGTAATGATCAGTTCACTAATCCCACGTGGCTACCCAATTTTTATTTTTCTAGGTTGAAGCATTCGTTTCCAGTTACACTTTGAATTTTTAGTTTTCACTCTGTTTTCTGCTATATAGATAGATGTGTTTGAAACTCTAAATCAAACACGGTTTGTGCTAGCTCCTTGAAATTTGATCAAATGAAGTAGTTCTAAGTTCTATCTCTATGGTTTGTTTCCTCTTGAAGTACCCCATGCAGAGACTGGAGAAAAACACTTTCGTTTGAAAGGGGTTGCCAAGCATCCAAAAAACTACTAGATTGCTGAAATCTCAGCAAACATTTTTTCACCAAATCTTGATGATACTTGGTGGTAATGATCAGTTCACTAAGCCCACTTGGCTGCCTAATTTTTACTATTCTAGGTTCAAGCGTTCGTTTCCTGTAACACTTTGAATTTTTAGGTTTCACTCTGTTTTCTGCTATATAGATAGATGTGTTTGAAACTCTAAATCAAACACGGTTTGTGCTAGCTCCTTGAAACTTGACCAAATGAAGTAGTTCTATGTTCCATCTCGATGGTTTGTTTCCTCTTGAAGTACACCATGCAGAGACTGGCGAAAAACACTTTCGTTTGAAAGGGGTGGCCAAGCTTCCAAAAAACTACTAGTTTGCTGAAATCTCAGCAAAACTTTTTTCACCAAATCTTGATGATACTTGGTGGTAATGATCAGTTCACTAATCCCACTTCGCTGCCCAATATTTATTCTTCTATGTTGAAGCATTCGTTTCCAGTAACAGTTTGAATTTTTAGGTTTCACTCTGTTTTCTCATACATAGATAGCTGTGTTTGGAATTCTAAATCAAACACGGTTTGTGCTAGCTCCTTGAAACTTGACCAAATGAAGTAGTTCTAAGTTCTATCTCTATGGTTTGTTTCCTCTTGAAGTACCCCATGCAGAGACTGGCGAAAAACACTTTCGTTTGAAAGGGGTTGCCAAGCTTTCAAAAAACTACTAGTTTGCTGAAATCTCAGCACACCTTTTTTCACCAAAACTTGATGATACTTGGTGGTAATGATCATTTCACTAATCCCACTTGGCTGCCCAACTTTCACTCTTCTAGGTTCAAGCGTTCGTTTCCAGTAACACTTTGAATTTTTAGGTTTCACTCTGTTTCCTGCTATATAGATGGATGTGTTTGAAACTCTAAATCAAACACGGTTTGTGCTAGCTCCTTGAAACTTTACCAAATGAAGTAGTTCTATGTTCCATCTCTATGGTTTGTTTCCTCTTGAAGTACACCATGCAGAGACTGGGGAAAAACACTTTCGTTTGAAAGGGGTGGCCAAGCTTCCAAAAAACTACTAGTTTGCTGAAATCTCAGCAAAGATTTTTTCACCAAATCTTGATGATACTTGGTGGTAATGATTAGTTCACTAAGCCCACTTGGCTGCCCAACTTTCACTCTTCTAGGTTCAAGCGTTCGTTTCCAGTAACACTTTGAATTTTTAGGTTTCACTCTGTTTCCTCATACATAGATAGCTGTGTTTGGAATTCTAAATCAAACACGGTTTGTGCTAGCTCCTTGAAAATTGACCAAATGAAGTAGTTCTAAGTTCTATCTCTATGGTTTGTTTCCTCTTGAAGTACCCCATGCAGAGACTGGCGAAAAACACTTTCGTTTGAAAGGGGTTGCCAAGCTTCCAAAAAACTACTAGTTTGCTGAAATCTCAGCAAACATTTTTTCACCAAAACTTGATGATACTTGGTGGTAATGATCATTTCACTAATCCCACTTGGATGCCCAACTTTCACTCTTCTAGGTTCAAGCGTTCGTTTCCAGTAACACTTTGAATTTTTAGGTTTCACTCTGTTTTCTGCTATATAGATAGATGTGTTTGTTACTCTAAATCAAACACGGTTTGTGCTAGCTCCTTGAAACTTGACCGAATGAAGTAGTTCTAAGTTCTATCTCTATGGTTTGTTTCCTCTTGAAGTACCCCATGCAGAGACTGGCGAAAAACACTTTCGTTTGAAAGGGGTGGCCAAGCTTCCAAAAAACTACTAGTTTGCTGAAATCTCAGCAAACATTTTTTCACCAAACCTTGATGATACTTGGTGGTAATGATCAGTTCACTAAGCCCACTTGGCTGCCCAATTTTTACTCTTCTAGGTTCAAGCGTTCATTTCCAGTAACACTTTGAATTTTTAGGTTTCACTCTGTTTTCTGCTTTATAGATAGATGTGTTTGAAACTGTAAATCAAACACGGTTTGTGCTAGCTTTTTGAAACTTTACCAAATGAAGTAGTTCTATGTTCCATCTCTATGGTTTGTTTCCTCTTGAAGTACACCATGCAGAGACTCGCGAAAAACACTTTCATTTGAAAGGGGTGGCCAAGCTTCCAAAAAACTACTAGTTTGCTGAAATCTCAGCAAACATTTTTTCATATAATCTTGATTTTACTTGGTGGTAATGATCAGTTCACTAATCCCAATTGGCTGCCCAACTTTCACTCTTCTAGGTTCAAGCGTTCGTTTCCAGTAACACTTTGAATTTTTAGGTTTCACTCTGTTTTCTGCTATATAGATAGATGTGTTTGAAACTCTAAATCAAACACGGTTTTTGCTAGCTCCTTGAAACTTGATCAAATGAAGTAGTTCCAAGTTCTATCTCTATGGTTTGTTTCCTCTTGAAATACCCCATGCAGAGACTGGCGAAAAACACTTTCGTTTGAAAGGGGTGGCCAAGCTTCCAAAAAACTACTAGTTTGCTGAAATCTCAGCAAACATTTTTTCACCAAATCTTGATGATACTTGGTGGTAATGATCAGTTCACTAATCCCACTTGGCTGCCCAATTTTTATTCTTCTATGTTGAAGCATTCGTTTCCAGTAACAGTTTGAATTTTTAGGTTTCACTCTGTTTTCTCATACATAGATAGCTGTGTTTGGAATTCTAAATCAAACATGGTTTGTGCTAGCTCCTTGAAACTTGACCAAATGAAGTAGTTCTAAGTTCTATCTCTATGGTTTGTTTCCTCTTGAAGTACCCCATGCAGAGACTGGCGAAAAACACTTTCGTTTGAAAGGGGTTGCCAAGCTTCCAAAAAACTACTAGTTTGCTGAAATTTCAGCAAAACTTTTTTCACCAAATCTTAATGATACTTGGTGGTAATGATCAGTTCACTAATCCCACGTGGCTACCCAATTTTTATTTTTCTAGGTTGAAGCATTCGTTTCCAGTTACACTTTGAATTTTTAGGTTTCACTCTGTTTTCTGCTATATAGATAGATGTGTTTGAAACTCTAAATCAAACACGGTTTGTGCTAGCTCCTTGAAATTTGATCAAATGAAGTAGTTCTAAGTTCTATCTCTATGGTTTGTTTCCTCTTGAAGTACCCCATGCAGAGACTGGAGAAAAACACTTTCGTTTGAAAGGGTTGCCAAGCATCCAAAAAACTACTAGATTGCTGAAATCTCAGCAAACATTTTTTCACCAAATCTTGATGATACTTGGTGGTAATGATCAGTTCACTAAGCCCACTTGGCTGCCTAATTTTTACTATTCTAGGTTCAAGCGTTCGTTTCCTGTAACACTTTGAATTTTTAGGTTTCACTCTGTTTTCTGCTATATAGATAGATGTGTTTGAAACTCTAAATCAAACACGGTTTGTGCTAGCTCCTTGAAACTTGACCAAATGAAGTAGTTCTATGTTCCATCTCGATGGTTTGTTTCCTCTTGAAGTACACCATGCAGAGACTGGCGAAAAACACTTTCGTTTGAAAGGGGTGGCCAAGCTTCCAAAAAACTACTAGTTTGCTGAAATCTCAGCAAAACTTTTTTCACCAAATCTTGATGATACTTGGTGGTAATGATCAGTTCACTAATCCCACTTCGCTGCCCAATATTTATTCTTCTATGTTGAAGCATTCGTTTCCAGTAACAGTTTGAATTTTTAGGTTTCACTCTGTTTTCTCATACATAGATAGCTGTGTTTGGAATTCTAAATCAAACACGGTTTGTGCTAGCTCCTTGAAACTTGACCAAATGAAGTAGTTCTAAGTTCTATCTCTATGGTTTGTTTCCTCTTGAAGTACCCCATGCAGAGACTGGCGAAAAACACTTTCGTTTGAAAGGGGTTGCC
>NW_027511361.1:0-25895 GCF_048772815.1 Callospermophilus lateralis
CTCTAAATCAAACACGGTTTGTGCTAGCTTATTGAAACTTGACACAATAAAGTAGTTTTACGTTCTATCTCTAAGGTTTGTTTCCTCTTGTATCCTAAAGCTGGGACTGGCGAATAACACTTATACTGAAAGGGGTTGCCAAACTTCCAACACACTAGAGTCTCCTGAAATCTCAACATATATTTTTTCATCCAATCTTCATGATACTTTCAAGTAATGATCAGTACACCAATCCCACTTGGATGCCAAAGTTTAGTTCTCCTAGATTGAAGCATTCTTTTGGAGTAACAGTTTGAATTTTTAGGTTTCACTCTGTTTTCTCCTATATTGACAAATGTAGTTTGAACTCTAAATCAAACAGGGTTTGTGCTAGCTTCTTGAAACTTGAAACAGTAAATTAGTTCTACATTCTATTTTTATTTTTTGTTTCCTCTGGATGTAGACCTAAGCAGAGACTCACGAAAGACACATTCAATGAAAGGCATTGTTAGGCTGCCAAAATACCACAGTCTCCTGAAATCTCAACATATTTTTTTTCCGACCTTCATGATCATTTCAAGGAATGAGCAGTACACAAATAAAACGTGGATGTTCAAGTTTCGTTCTCCTAGGTTGAAGCATTCGTTTGCAGTAACAGTTTGAATTTTTAGTTTTCACTCTCTTTTCTCCTATATTGACAGATGCAGTTCGAACTCTAAATCAAACATGGTTTGTGCTAGCTTCTTGAAACTTGACACGATAAAGTAGTTCTACGTTCTATCTCTAAGGTTTGTTTCCTCTTGTATCCTAAAGCTGGGACTGGCGAATAACACTTATACTGAAAGGGGTTGCCAAACTTCCAACACACTAGAGTCTCCTGAAATCTCAACATATATTTTTTCATCCAATCTTCATGATACTCTCAAGTAATGATCAGTACACCAATCCCACTTGGATGCCAAAGTTTAGTTCTCCTAGATTGAAGAATCCTTTGGAGTAACAGTTTGAATTTTTAGGTTTCACTCTGTTTTCTCCTATATTGACAAAGGTAGTTTGAACTCTAAATCAAACACGGTTTGTGCTAGCTTCTTGAAACTTGAAACAGTAAAGTAGTTCTACATTCTTTTTTTATTTTTTGTTTCCTCTGGATGTAGACCTAGGCAGAGACTGACGAAAGACACATTCAATGAAAGGCGTTGTTAGGCTGCCAAAATACTACAGTCTCCTGAAATTTCAACATATTTTTTTTTCCGACCTTCATGATGATTTCAAGCTATGAGCAGTACACCAATAAAACGTGGATGTTCAAGTTTCGTTCTCCTACGTTGAAGCATTCGTTTGCAGTAACAGTTTGAATTTTTAGTTTTCACTCTGTTTTCTCCTATATTGACAGATGCAGTTCGAACTCTAAATCAAACATGGTTTGTGCTAGCTTCATGAAACTTGACACAATAAAGTAGTTCTACGTTCTATCTCTAAGGTTTGTTTCCTCTTGATGTAGCCTTAAGCAGAGACTGGCGAATAACACTTTCAATGAAAGGCGTTGTTAAGCTTCCAAAAAACTACGGTCTCCAGAAATCTCAACATATATTTTTTCATCCAATCTTCATGATTCTTTCAAGTATTGATCATTACACCAATCAAACGTGGAGGCCCAAGTTTTGTTCTTCTAGGTTGTAGCATTCGTTTGCAGGAACTGTTAGAAATTATAGGTTTCACTCTGTTTTCTCCTATATTGACAGATGCAGTTAGAACTCTAAATCAAACACGGTGTGTGCTAGCTTCTTGAAACTTGACACAATAAAGTAGTTCTACGTTCTCTCTCTAAGGTTTGTTTCCTCTTGTATCCTAAAGCTGGGACTGGCAAATAACACTTATACTGAAAGGGGTTGCCAAACTTCCAACACACTAGAGTCTCCTGAAATCTCAACATATATTTTTTTCATCCAAACTTCATGATACTTTCAAGTAATGATCAGTACACCATTCCCACTTGGATGCCAAAGTTTAGTTCTCCTAGATTGAAGCATTCTTTTGGAGTAACAGTTTGAATTTTTAGGTTTCACTCTGTTTTCTCCTATATTGACAAATGTAGTTCGAACTCTAAATCAAACACGGTTTCTGCTAGCTTCTTGAAACTTGAATCAGTAAAGCAGTTCTACATTCTGTTTTCATTTTTTGTTTCCTCTGGATGTAGACCTAAGCAGAGACTGATGAAAGACACATTCAATGAAAGGCGTTGTTAGGCTGCCAAAATACTACTGTCTCCTGAAATCTCAACATATTTTTTTTTCCGACCTTCATGATGATTTCAAGCAATGAGCAGTACACCAATAAAACGTGGATGTTCAAGTTTCGTTCTCCTAGGTTGAAGCATTCGTTTGCAGTAACAGTTTGAAATTTTAGTTTTCACTCTGCTTTCTCCTATACTGACAGATGCAGTTCGAACTCTAAATCAAACATGGTTTGTGCTAGCTTCATGAAACTTGACACAATAAAGTAGTTCTACGTTCTATCTCTAAGGTTTGTTTCCTCTTGATGTAGCCTTAAGCAGAGACTGGCGAATAACACTTTCAATGAAAGGCGTTGTTTAGCTTCCAAAAAACTACCGTCTCCTGAAATCTCAACATATATTTTTTCATCAAATCTTCATGATTCTTTCAAGTATTGATCAGTACACCAATCAAACGTGGATGCCCAAGTTTTGTTCTTCTAGGTTGTAGCATTCGTTTGCAGGAAGAGTTAGAATTTATAGGTTTCACTCTGTTTTCTCCTATATTGACAGATGCAGTTAGAACTCTAAATCAAACACGGTTTGTGCTAGCTTCTTGAAACGTGACACAATAAAGTAGTTCTACGTTCTATCTCTAAGGTTTGTTTCCTCTTGTGTCCTAAAGCTGGGACTGGCGAATAACACTTATACTGAAAGGGGTTGCCAAACTTCCAACACACTAGAGTCTCCTGAAATCTCAACATATATTTTTTCATCCAATCTTCATGATACTTTCAAGTAATGATCAGTACACCAATCCCACTTGGATGCCAAAGTTTAGTTCTCCTAGATTGAAGCATTCTTTTGGAGTAACAGTTTGAATTTTTAGGTTTCACTCTGTTTTCTCCTATATTGACAAATGTAGTTCGAACTCTAAATCAAACACGGTTTGTGCTAGCTTCTTGAAACTTGAAACAGTAAAGTAGTTCTACATTCTATTTTTATTCTTTGTTTCCTCTGGATGTAGACCTAAGCAGAGACTGACGAAAGACACATTCAATGAAAGGCGTTGTTAGGCTGCCAAAATACTACAGTCTCCTGAAATCTCAACATATTTTTTTTCCGACCTTCATGATAATTTCATGTAATCAGCAGTACACCAATAAAACGAGAATGTTCAAGTTTCGTTCTCCTAGGTTGAAGCATTCGATTGCAGTAACAGTTTGAATTTTTAGTTTTCACTCTGTTTTCCCCTATATTGACAGATGCAGTTCGAACTCTAAATCAAACATGGTTTGTGCTAGCTTCTTGAAACTTGACCCAAAAAAGTAGTTCTTCGTTCTGTCTCTAAGGTTTGTTTCCTCTTGATGTAGCCTTAAGCAGAGACTGGCGAATAACACTTTCAATGAAAGGCGTTGTTAAGCTTCCAAAAAACTACCGTCTCCTGATATCTCAACATATATTTTTTCATCCAATCTTCATGATTCTTTCAAGTATTGATCAGTACACCAATCAAACGTGGATGCCCAAGTTTTGTTCATCTAGGTTGTAGCATTCGTTTGCAGGAACTGTTAGAAATTATAGGTTTCACTCTGTTTTCTCCTATATTGACAGATGCAGTTAGAACTCTAAATCAAACACGGTGTGTGCTAGCTTCTTGAAACTTGACACAATAAAGTAGTTCTACGTTCTCTCTCTAAGGTTTGTTTCCTCTTGTATCCTAAAGCTGGGACTGGCGAATAACACTTATACTGAAAGGGGTTGCCAAACCTCCAACACACTAGAGTCTCCTGAAATCTCAACATATATTTTTTTCATCCAAACTTCATGATACTTTCAAGTAATGATCAGTACACCATTCCCACTTGGATGCCAAAGTTTAGTTCTCCTAGATTGAAGCATTCTTTTGGAGTAACAGTTTGAATTTTTAGGTTTCACTCTGTTTTCTCCTATATTGACAAATGTAGTTCGAACTCTAAATCAAACACGGTTTCTGCTAGCTTCTTGAAACTTGAATCAGTAAAGCAGTTCTACATTCTGTTTTTATTTTTTGTTTCCTCTGGATGTAGACCTAAGCAGAGACTGATGAAAGACACATTCAATGAAAGGCGTTGTTAGGCTGCCAAAATACTACTGTCTCCTGAAATCTCAACATATTTTTTTTTCCGACCTTCATGATGATTTCAAGCAATGAGCAGTACACCAATAAAACGTGGATGTTCAAGTTTCGTTCTCCTAGGTTGAAGCATTCGTTTGCAGTAACAGTTTGAATTTTTAGTTTTCACTCTGTTTTCTCCTATACTGACAGATGCAGTTCGAACTCTAAATCAAACATGGTTTGTGCTAGCTTCATGAAACTTGACACAATAAAGTAGTTCTACGTTCTATCTCTAAGGTTTGTTTCCTCTTGATGTAGCCTTAAGCAGAGACTGGCGAATAACACTTTCAATGAAAGGCGTTGTTAAGCTTCCAAAAAACTACGGTCTCCAGAAATCTCAACATATATTTTTTCATCCAATCTTCATGATTCTTTCAAGTATTGATCAGTACACCAATCAAACGTGGATGCCCAAGTTTTGTTCTTCTAGGTTGTAGCATTCGTTTGCAGGAACTGTTAGAAATTATAGGTTTCACTCTGTTTTCTCCTATATTGACAGATGCAGTTAGAACTCTAAATCAAACACGGTGTGTGCTAGCTTCTTGAAACTTGACACAATAAAGTAGTTCTACGTTCTCTCTCTAAGGTTTGTTTCCTCTTGTATCCTAAAGCTGGGACTGGCGAATAACACTTATACTGAAAGGGGTTGCCAAACTTCCAACACACTAGAGTCTCCTGAAATCTCAACATATATTTTTTTCATCCAAACTTCATGATACTTTCAAGTAATGATCAGTACACCATTCCCACTTGGATGCCAAAGTTTAGTTCTCCTAGATTGAAGCATTCTTTTGGAGTAACAGTTTGAATTTTTAGGTTTCACTCTGTTTTCTCCTATATTGACAAATGTAGTTCGAACTCTAAATCAAACACGGTTTGTGCTAGCTTCTTGAAACTTGAAACAGTAAAGTAGTTCTACATTCTATTTTTATTCTTTGTTTCCTCTGGATGTAGACCTAAGCAGAGACTGACGAAAGACACATTCAATGAAAGGCGTTGTTAGGCTGCCAAAATACTACAGTCTCCTGAAATCTCAACATATTTTTTTTCCGACCTTCATGATAATTTCATGTAATCAGCAGTACACCAATAAAACGAGAATGTTCAAGTTTCGTTCTCCTAGGTTGAAGCATTCGATTGCAGTAACAGTTTGAATTTTTAGTTTTCACTCTGTTTTCCCCTATATTGACAGATGCAGTTCGAACTCTAAATCAAACATGGTTTGTGCTAGCTTCTTGAAACTTGACACAATAAAGTAGTTCTTCGTTCTGTCTCTAAGGTTTGTTTCCTCTTGACGTAGCCTTAAGCAGAGACTGGCGAATAACACTTTCAATGAAAGGCGTTGTTAAGCTTCCAAAAAACTACCGTCTCCTGATATCTCAACATATATTTTTTCATCCAATCTTCATGATTCTTTCAAGTATTGATCAGTACACCAATCAAACGTGGATGCCCAAGTTTTGTTCATCTAGGTTGTAGCATTCGTTTGCAGGAACAGTTAGAAATTATAGGTTTCACTCTGTTTTCTCCTATATTGACAGATGCAGTTAGAACTCTAAATCAAACACGGTTTGTGCTAGCTTATTGAAACTTGACACAATAAAGTAGTTTTACGTTCTATCTCTAAGGTTTGTTTCCTCTTGTATCCTAAAGCTGGGACTGGCGAATAACACTTATACTGAAAGGGGTTGCCAAACTTCCAACACACTAGAGTCTCCTGAAATCTCAACATATATTTTTTCATCCAATCTTCATGATACTTTCAAGTAATGATCAGTACACCAATCCCACTTGGATGCCAAAGTTTAGTTCTCCTAGATTGAAGCATTCTTTTGGAGTAACAGTTTGAATTTTTAGGTTTCACTCTGTTTTCTCCTATATTGACAAATGTAGTTTGAACTCTAAATCAAACAGGGTTTGTGCTAGCTTCTTGAAACTTGAAACAGTAAATTAGTTCTACATTCTATTTTTATTTTTTGTTTCCTCTGGATGTAGACCTAAGCAGAGACTCACGAAAGACACATTCAATGAAAGGCATTGTTAGGCTGCCAAAATACCACAGTCTCCTGAAATCTCAACATATTTTTTTTCCGACCTTCATGATCATTTCAAGGAATGAGCAGTACACAAATAAAACGTGGATGTTCAAGTTTCGTTCTCCTAGGTTGAAGCATTCGTTTGCAGTAACAGTTTGAATTTTTAGTTTTCACTCTCTTTTCTCCTATATTGACAGATGCAGTTCGAACTCTAAATCAAACATGGTTTGTGCTAGCTTCTTGAAACTTGACACGATAAAGTAGTTCTACGTTCTATCTCTAAGGTTTGTTTCCTCTTGTATCCTAAAGCTGGGACTGGCGAATAACACTTATACTGAAAGGGGTTGCCAAACTTCCAACACACTAGAGTCTCCTGAAATCTCAACATATATTTTTTCATCCAATCTTCATGATACTCTCAAGTAATGATCAGTACACCAATCCCACTTGGATGCCAAAGTTTAGTTCTCCTAGATTGAAGAATCCTTTGGAGTAACAGTTTGAATTTTTAGGTTTCACTCTGTTTTCTCCTATATTGACAAAGGTAGTTTGAACTCTAAATCAAACACGGTTTGTGCTAGCTTCTTGAAACTTGAAACAGTAAAGTAGTTCTACATTCTTTTTTTATTTTTTGTTTCCTCTGGATGTAGACCTAGGCAGAGACTGACGAAAGACACATTCAATGAAAGGCGTTGTTAGGCTGCCAAAATACTACAGTCTCCTGAAATTTCAACATATTTTTTTTTCCGACCTTCATGATGATTTCAAGCTATGAGCAGTACACCAATAAAACGTGGATGTTCAAGTTTCGTTCTCCTACGTTGAAGCATTCGTTTGCAGTAACAGTTTGAATTTTTAGTTTTCACTCTGTTTTCTCCTATATTGACAGATGCAGTTCGAACTCTAAATCAAACATGGTTTGTGCTAGCTTCATGAAACTTGACACAATAAAGTAGTTCTACGTTCTATCTCTAAGGTTTGTTTCCTCTTGATGTAGCCTTAAGCAGAGACTGGCGAATAACACTTTCAATGAAAGGCGTTGTTAAGCTTCCAAAAAACTACGGTCTCCAGAAATCTCAACATATATTTTTTCATCCAATCTTCATGATTCTTTCAAGTATTGATCATTACACCAATCAAACGTGGATGCCCAAGTTTTGTTCTTCTAGGTTGTAGCATTCGTTTGCAGGAACTGTTAGAAATTATAGGTTTCACTCTGTTTTCTCCTATATTGACAGATGCAGTTAGAACTCTAAATCAAACACGGTGTGTGCTAGCTTCTTGAAACTTGACACAATAAAGTAGTTCTACGTTCTCTCTCTAAGGTTTGTTTCCTCTTGTATCCTAAAGCTGGGACTGGCAAATAACACTTATACTGAAAGGGGTTGCCAAACTTCCAACACACTAGAGTCTCCTGAAATCTCAACATATATTTTTTTCATCCAAACTTCATGATACTTTCAAGTAATGATCAGTACACCATTCCCACTTGGATGCCAAAGTTTAGTTCTCCTAGATTGAAGCATTCTTTTGGAGTAACAGTTTGAATTTTTAGGTTTCACTCTGTTTTCTCCTATATTGACAAATGTAGTTCGAACTCTAAATCAAACATGGTTTCTGCTAGCTTCTTGAAACTTGAATCAGTAAAGCAGTTCTACATTCTGTTTTTATTTTTTGTTTCCTCTGGATGTAGACCTAAGCAGAGACTGATGAAAGACACATTCAATGAAAGGCGTTGTTAGGCTGCCAAAATACTACTGTCTCCTGAAATCTCAACATATTTTTTTTTCCGACCTTCATGATGATTTCAAGCAATGAGCAGTACACCAATAAAACGTGGATGTTCAAGTTTCGTTCTCCTAGGTTGAAGCATTCGTTTGCAGTAACAGTTTGAAATTTTAGTTTTCACTCTGCTTTCTCCTATACTGACAGATGCAGTTCGAACTCTAAATCAAACATGGTTTGTGCTAGCTTCATGAAACTTGACACAATAAAGTAGTTCTACGTTCTATCTCTAAGGTTTGTTTCCTCTTGATGTAGCCTTAAGCAGAGACTGGCGAATAACACTTTCAATGAAAGGCGTTGTTTAGCTTCCAAAAAACTACCGTCTCCTGAAATCTCAACATATATTTTTTCATCAAATCTTCATGATTCTTTCAAGTATTGATCAGTACACCAATCAAACGTGGATGCCCAAGTTTTGTTCTTCTAGGTTGTAGCATTCGTTTGCAGGAAGAGTTAGAATTTATAGGTTTCACTCTGTTTTCTCCTATATTGACAGATGCAGTTAGAACTCTAAATCAAACACGGTTTGTGCTAGCTTCTTGAAACGTGACACAATAAAGTAGTTCTACGTTCTATCTCTAAGGTTTGTTTCCTCTTGTGTCCTAAAGCTGGGACTGGCGAATAACACTTATACTGAAAGGGGTTGCCAAACTTCCAACACACTAGAGTCTCCTGAAATCTCAACATATATTTTTTCATCCAATCTTCATGATACTTTCAAGTAATGATCAGTACACCAATCCCACTTGGATGCCAAAGTTTAGTTCTCCTAGATTGAAGCATTCTTTTGGAGTAACAGTTTGAATTTTTAGGTTTCACTCTGTTTTCTCCTATATTGACAAATGTAGTTCGAACTCTAAATCAAACACGGTTTGTGCTAGCTTCTTGAAACTTGAAACAGTAAAGTAGTTCTACATTCTATTTTTATTCTTTGTTTCCTCTGGATGTAGACCTAAGCAGAGACTGACGAAAGACACATTCAATGAAAGGCGTTGTTAGGCTGCCAAAATACTACAGTCTCCTGAAATCTCAACATATTTTTTTTCCGACCTTCATGATAATTTCATGTAATCAGCAGTACACCAATAAAACGAGAATGTTCAAGTTTCGTTCTCCTAGGTTGAAGCATTCGATTGCAGTAACAGTTTGAATTTTTAGTTTTCACTCTGTTTTCCCCTATATTGACAGATGCAGTTCGAACTCTAAATCAAACATGGTTTGTGCTAGCTTCTTGAAACTTGACCCAATAAAGTAGTTCTTCGTTCTGTCTCTAAGGTTTGTTTCCTCTTGATGTAGCCTTAAGCAGAGACTGGCGAATAACACTTTCAATGAAAGGCGTTGTTAAGCTTCCAAAAAACTACCGTCTCCTGATATCTCAACATATATTTTTTCATCCAATCTTCATGATTCTTTCAAGTATTGATCAGTACACCAATCAAACGTGGATGCCCAAGTTTTGTTCATCTAGGTTGTAGCATTCGTTTGCAGGAACTGTTAGAAATTATAGGTTTCACTCTGTTTTCTCCTATATTGACAGATGCAGTTAGAACTCTAAATCAAACACGGTGTGTGCTAGCTTCTTGAAACTTGACACAATAAAGTAGTTCTACGTTCTCTCTCTAAGGTTTGTTTCCTCTTGTATCCTAAAGCTGGGACTGGCGAATAACACTTATACTGAAAGGGGTTGCCAAACTTCCAACACACTAGAGTCTCCTGAAATCTCAACATATATTTTTTTCATCCAAACTTCATGATACTTTCAAGTAATGATCAGTACACCATTCCCACTTGGATGCCAAAGTTTAGTTCTCCTAGATTGAAGCATTCTTTTGGAGTAACAGTTTGAATTTTTAGGTTTCACTCTGTTTTCTCCTATATTGACAAATGTAGTTCGAACTCTAAATCAAACACGGTTTCTGCTAGCTTCTTGAAACTTGAATCAGTAAAGCAGTTCTACATTCTGTTTTTATTTTTTGTTTCCTCTGGATGTAGACCTAAGCAGAGACTGATGAAAGACACATTCAATGAAAGGCGTTGTTAGGCTGCCAAAATACTACTGTCTCCTGAAATCTCAACATATTTTTTTTTCCGACCTTCATGATGATTTCAAGCAATGAGCAGTACACCAATAAAACGTGGATGTTCAAGTTTCGTTCTCCTAGGTTGAAGCATTCGTTTGCAGTAACAGTTTGAATTTTTAGTTTTCACTCTGTTTTCTCCTATACTGACAGATGCAGTTCGAACTCTAAATCAAACATGGTTTGTGCTAGCTTCATGAAACTTGACACAATAAAGTAGTTCTACGTTCTATCTCTAAGGTTTGTTTCCTCTTGATGTAGCCTTAAGCAGAGACTGGCGAATAACACTTTCAATGAAAGGCGTTGTTTAGCTTCCAAAAAACTACCGTCTCCTGAAATCTCAACATATATTTTTTCATCAAATCTTCATGATTCTTTCAAGTATTGATCAGTACACCAATCAAACGTGCATGCCCAAGTTTTGTTCTTCTAGGTTGTAGCATTCGTTTGCAGGAAGAGTTAGAATTTATAGGTTTCACTCTGTTTTCTCCTATATTGACAGATGCAGTTAGAACTCTAAATCAAACACGGTTTGTGCTAGCTTCTTGAAACGTGACACAATAAAGTAGTTCTACGTTCTATCTCTAAGGTTTGTTTCCTCTTGTGTCCTAAAGCTGGGACTGGCGAATAACACTTATACTGAAAGGGGTTGCCAAACTTCCAACACACTAGAGTCTCCTGAAATCTCAACATATATTTTTTCATCCAATCTTCATGATACTTTCAAGTAATGATCAGTACACCAATCCCACTTGGATGCCAAAGTTTAGTTCTCCTAGATTGAAGCATTCTTTTGGAGTAACAGTTTGAATTTTTAGGTTTCACTCTGTTTTCTCCTATATTGACAAATGTAGTTCGAACTCTAAATCAAACACGGTTTGTGCTAGCTTCTTGAAACTTGAAACAGTAAAGTAGTTCTACATTCTATTTTTATTCTTTGTTTCCTCTGGATGTAGACCTAAGCAGAGACTGACGAAAGACACATTCAATGAAAGGCGTTGTTAGGCTGCCAAAATACTACAGTCTCCTGAAATCTCAACATATTTTTTTTCCGACCTTCATGATAATTTCATGTAATCAGCAGTACACCAATAAAACGATAATGTTCAAGTTTCGTTCTCCTAGGTTGAAGCATTCGATTGCAGTAACAGTTTGAATTTTTAGTTTTCACTCTGTTTTCCCCTATATTGACAGATGCAGTTCGAACTCTAAATCAAACATGGTTTGTGCTAGCTTCTTGAAACTTGACACAATAAAGTAGTTCTTCGTTCTGTCTCTAAGGTTTGTTTCCTCTTGATGTAGCCTTAAGCAGAGACTGGCGAATAACACTTTCAATGAAAGGCGTTGTTAAGCTTCCAAAAAACTACAGTCTCCTGATATCTCAACATATATTTTTTCATCCAATCTTCATGATTCTTTCAAGTATTGATCAGTACACCAATCAAACGTGGATGCCCAAGTTTTGTTCATCTAGGTTGTAGCATTCGTTTGCAGGAACAGTTAGAAATTATAGGTTTCACTCTGTTTTCTCCTATATTGACAGATGCAGTTAGAACTCTAAATCAAACACGGTTTGTGCTAGCTTATTGAAACTTGACACAATAAAGTAGTTCTACGTTCTATCTCTAAGGTTTGTTTCCTCTTGTATCCTAAAGCTGGGACTGGCGAATAACACTTATACTGAAAGGGGTTGCCAAACTTCCAACACACTAGAGTCTCCTGAAATCTCAACATATATTTTTTCATCCAATCTTCATGATACTTTCAAGTAATGATCAGTACACCAATCCCACTTGGATGCCAAAGTTTAGTTCTCCTAGATTGAAGCATTCTTTTGGAGTAACAGTTTGAATTTTTAGGTTTCACTCTGTTTTCTCCTATATTGACAAATGTAGTTTGAACTCTAAATCAAACAGGGTTTGTGCTAGCTTCTTGAAACTTGAAACAGTAAATTAGTTCTACATTCTATTTTTATTTTTTGTTTCCTCTGGATGTAGACCTAAGCAGAGACTCACGAAAGACACATTCAATGAAAGGCATTGTTAGGCTGCCAAAATACCACAGTCTCCTGAAATCTCAACATATTTTTTTTCCGACCTTCATGATCATTTCAAGGAATGAGCAGTACACAAATAAAACGTGGATGTTCAAGTTTCGTTCTCCTAGGTTGAAGCATTCGTTTGCAGTAACAGTTTGAATTTTTAGTTTTCACTATCTTTTCTCCTATATTGACAGATGCAGTTCGAACTCTAAATCAAACATGGTTTGTGCTAGCTTCTTGAAACTTGACACGATAAAGTAGTTCTACGTTCTATCTCTAAGGTTTGTTTCCTCTTGATGTAGCCTTAAGCAGACACTGGCGAATAACACTTTCAATGAAAGGCGTTGTTAAGCTTCCAAAAAACTACCGTCTCCTGAAATCTCAACATATATTTTTTCATCAAATCTTCATGATTCTTTCAAGTATTGATCAGTACACCAATTAAACGTGGATGCCCAAGTTTTGTTCTTCTAGGTTGTAGCATTCGTTTGCAGGAACAGTTAGAAATTATAGGTTTCACTCTGTTTTCTCCTATATTGACAGATGCAGTTAGAACTCTAAATCAAACACGGTTTGTGATAGCTTCTTGAAACGTGACACAATAAAGTAGTTCTACGTTCTATCTCTAAGGTTTGTTTCCTCTTGTATCCTAAAGCTGGGACTGGCGAATAACACTTATACTGAAAGGGGTTGCCAAACTTCCAACACACTAGAGTCTCCTGAAATCTCAACATATATTTTTTCATCCAATCTTCATGATACTCTCAAGTAATGATCAGTACACCAATCCCACTTGGATGCCAAAGTTTAGTTCTCCTAGATTGAAGAATCCTTTGGAGTAACAGTTTGAATTTTTAGGTTTCACTCTGTTTTCTCCTATATTGACAAATGTAGTTCGAACTCTAAATCAAACACGGTTTGTGCTAGCTTCTTGAAACTTGAAACAGTAAAGTAGTTCTACATTCTATTTTTATTTTTTGTTTCCTCTGGATGTAGACCTAAGCAGAGACTGACGAAAGACACATTCAATGAAAGGCGTTGTTAGGCTGCCAAAATACTACAGTCTCCTGAAATTTCAACATATTTTTTTTCCGACCTTCATGATGATTTCAAGCTATGAGCAGTACACCAATAAAACGTGGATGTTCAAGTTTCGTTCTCCTAGGTTGAAGCATTCGTTTGCAGTAACAGTTTGAATTTTTAGTTTTCACTCTGTTTTCTCCTATATTGACAGATGCAGTTCGAACTCTAAATCAAACATGGTTTGTGCTAGCTTCATGAAACTTGACACAATAAAGTAATTCTACGTTCTATCTCTAAGGTTTGTTTCCTCTTGATGTAGCCTTAAGCAGAGACTGGCGAATAACACTTTCAATGAAAGGCGTTGTTAAGCTTCCAAAAAACTACGGTCTCCAGAAATCTCAACATATATTTTTTCATCCAATCTTCATGATTCTTTCAAGTATTGATCAGTACACCAATCAAACGTGGATGCCCAAGTTTTGTTCTTCTAGGTTGTAGCATTCGTTTGCAGGAACTGTTAGAAATTATAGGTTTCACTCTTTTTTCTCCTATATTGATAGATGCAGTTAGAACTCTAAATCAAACACGGTGTGTGCTAGCTTCTTGAAACTTGACACAATAAAGTACTTCTACGTTCTATCTCTAAGGTTTGTTTCCTCTTGTATCCTAAAGCTGGGACTGGCCAATAACACTTATACTGAAAGGGGTTGCCAAACTTCCAACACACTAGAGTCTCCTGAAATCTCAACATATATTTTTTCATCCAATCTTCATGATACTTTCAAGTAATGATCAGTACACCAATCCCACTTGGATGCCAAAGTTTAATTCTCCTAGATTGAAGCATTCTTTTGGAGTAACAGTTTGAATTTTTAGGTTTCACTCTGTTTTCTCCTATATTGACAAATGTAGTTCGAACTCTAAATCAAACAGGGTTTGTGCTAGCTTCTTGAAACTTGAAACAGTAAAGTAGTTCTACATTCTATTTTTACTTTTTGTTTCCTCTGGATGTAGACCTAAGCAGAGACTGACGAAAGACACATTCAATGAAAGGCGTTGTTAGGCTGCCAAAATACTACAGTCTCCTGAAATTTCAACATATTTTTTTTTCCGACCTTCATGATGATTTCAAGCTATGAGCAGTACACCAATAAAACGTGGATGTTCAAGTTTCGTTCTCCTACGTTGAAGCATTCGTTTGCAATAACAGTTTGAATTTTTAGTTTTCACTCTGTTTTCTCCTATATTGACAGATGCAGTTCGAACTCTAAATCAAACATGGTTTGTGCTAGCTTCATGAAACTTGACACAATAAAGCAGTTCTACGTTCTATCTCTAAGGTTTATTTCCTCTTGATGTAGCCTTAAGCAGAGACAGGCGAATAACACTTTCAATGAAAGGCGTTGTTAAGCTTCCAAAAAACTACGGTCTCCAGAAATCTCAACATATATTTTTTCATCCAATCTTCATGATTCTTTCACGTATTGATCAGTACACCAATCAAACGTGGATGCCCAAGTTTAGTTCTCCTACGTTGAAGTATTCGTTTGCAGTAACAGTTTGAATTTTTAATTTTCACTCTGTTTTCTCCTATATTGACAGATGCAGTGAGAACTCTAAATCAAACACGGTTTGTGGAGCTTCTTGAAACTTGACACAATAAAGTAGTTCTACGTTCTATCTCGAAGGTTTGTTTCCTCTTGTATCCTAAAGCTGGGACTGGCGAATAACAC
The DNA here is from genome assembly GCF_048772815.1 of Callospermophilus lateralis. Taxonomy (NCBI): domain Eukaryota; kingdom Metazoa; phylum Chordata; class Mammalia; order Rodentia; family Sciuridae; genus Callospermophilus; species Callospermophilus lateralis. The sequence continues at coordinate 15,046 of NW_027511361.1, forward strand.
TTATACTGAAAGGGGTTGCCAAACTTCCAACACACTAGAGTCTCCTGAAATCTCAACATATATTTTTTCATCCAATCTTCATGATACTTTCAAGTAATGATCAGTACACCAATCCCACTTGGATGCCAAAGTTTAGTTCTCCTAGATTGAAGCATTCTTTTGGAGTAACAGTTTGAATTTTTAGGTTTCACTCTGTTTTCTCCTATATTGACAAATGTAGTTCGAACTCTAAATCAAACACGGTTTGTGCTAGCTTCTTGAAACTTGAAACAGTAAAGTAGTTCTACATTCTATTTTTATTTTTTGCTTCCTCTGGATGTAGACCTAAGCAGAGACTGACGAAAGACACATTCAATGAAAGGCGTTGTTAGGCTGCCAAAATACTACAGGCTCCTGAAATCTCAACATATTTTTTTATCCGACCTTCATGATCATTTCAAGTAATGAGCAGTACACCAATAAAACGTGGATGTTCAAGTTTCGTTCTCCTAGGTTGAAGCATTCGTTTGCAGTAACAGTTTGAATTTTTAGTTTTCACTCTGTTTTCTCCTATATTGACAGATGCAGTGAGAACTCTAAATCAAACACGGTTTGTGCTAGCTTCTTTAAACGTGACACAATAAAGTAGTTCTCCGTTCTATCTCTAAGGTTTGTTTCCTCTTGTGTCCTAAAGCTGGGACGGGCGAATAACACTTATACTGAAAGGGGTTGCCAAACTTCCAACACACTAGAGTCTCCTGAAATCTCAACTTATATTTTTTTCATCCAATCTTCATGATACTTTCAAGTAATGATCAGTACACCAATCCCACTTGGATGCCAAAGTTTAGTTCTCCTAGATTGAAGCATTCTTTTGGAGTAACAGTTTGAATTTTTAGGTTTCATTCTGTTTTCTCCTATATTGACAAATGTAGTTCGAACTCTAAATCAAACAGGGTTTGTGCTAGCTTCTTGAAACTTGAAACAGTAAAGTAGTTCTACATTCTATTTTTACTTTTTGTTTCCTGTGATTGTAGACCTAAGCAGAGACTGACGAAAGACACATTCAATGAAAGGCGTTGTTAGGCTGCCAAAATACTACAGGCTCCTGAAATCTCAACATATTTTTTTTTTCGACCTTCATGATAATTTCAAGTAATGAGCAGTACTCCAATAAAACGTGGATGTTCAAGTTTCGTTCTCCTAGGTTGAAGCATTCATTTGCAGTAACAGTTTGAATTTTTAGTTTTCACTCTGTTTTCTCCTATATTGACAGATGCAGTTCGAACTCTAAATCAAACATGGTTTGTGTAGCTTCTTGAAACTTGACACAATAAAGTAGTTCTACGTTCTATCTCGAAGGTTTGTTTCCTCCTGTATCCTAAAGCTGGGACTGGCGAATAACACTTATACTGAAAGGGGTTGCCAAACTTCCAACACACTAGAGTCTCCTGAAATCTCAACATATATTTTTTCATCCAATCTTCATGATACTTTCAAGTAATGATCAGTACACCAATCCCACTTGGATGCCAAAGTTTAGTTCTCCTAGATTGAAGCATTCTTTTGGAGTAACAGTTTGAATTTTTAGGTTTCACTCTGTTTTCTCCTATATTGACAAATGTAGTTCGAACTCTAAATCAAACACGGTTTGTGCTAGCTTCTTGAAACTTGAAACAGTAAAGTAGTTCTACATTCTATTTTTATTTTTTGCTTCCTCTGGATGTAGACCTAAGCAGAGACTGACGAAAGACACATTCAATGAAAGGCGTTGTTAGGCTGCCAAAATACTACAGGCTCCTGAAATCTCAACATATTTTTTTTTCCGACCTTCATGATCATTTCAAGTAATGAGCAGTACACCAATAAAACGTGGATGTTCAAGTTTCGTTCTCCTAGGTTGAAGCATTCGTTTGCAGTAACAGTTTGAATTTTTAGTTTTCACTCTGTTTTCTCCTATATTGACAGATGCAGTTCGAACTCTAAATCAAACATGGTTTGTGCTAGCTCCATGAAACTTGACACAATAAAGTAGTTCTACGTTCTATCTCTAAGGTTTGTTTCCTCTTGATGTAGCCTTAAGCAGAGACTGGCGAATAACACTTTCTATGAAAGGCGTTGTTAAGCTTCCAAAAAACTACCGTCTCCTGAAATCTCAACATATTTTTTTTTCCGACCTTCATGATGATTTCAAGTAATGAGCAGTACACCAATAAAACGTGGATGTTCAAGTTTAGTTCTCCTACGTTGAAGCATTCGTTTGCAGTAAAAGTTTGAATTTTTAGTTTCCACTCTGTTTTCTCTTATATTGACAGATGCAGTGAGAACTCTAAATCAAACACGGTTTGTGCTAGCTTCTTTAAACGTGACACAATAAAGTAGTTCTACGTTCTATCTCTAAGGTTTGTTTCCTCTTGTGTCCTAAAGCTGGGACTGGCGAATAATACTTATACTGAAAGGGGTTGCCAAACTTCCAACACACTAGAGTCTCCTGAAATCTCAACATATATTTTTTTCATCCAACTTCATGATACTTTCAAGTAATGATCAGTACACCAATCCCACTTGGATGCCAAAGTTTAGTTCTCCTAGATTGAAGCATTCTTTTGGAGTAACAGTTTGAATTTTTAGGTCATTCTGTTTTCTCCTATATTGACAAATGTAGTTCGAACTCTAAATCAAACAGGGTTTGTGCTAGCTTCTTGAAACTTGAAACAGTAAAGTAGTTCTACATTCTATTTTTACTTTTTGTTTCCTCTGGTTGTAGACCTAAGCAGAGACTGACGAAAGACACATTCAATGAAAGGCGTTGTTAGGCTGCCAAAATACTACAGGCTCCTGAAATCTCAACATATTTTTTTTCCCGACCTTCATGATAATTTCAAGTAATGTGCAGTACTCCAATAAAACGTGGATGTTCAAGTTTCGTTCTCCTAGGTTGAAGCATTCATTTGCAGTAACAGTTTGAATTTTTAGTTTTCACTCTGTTTTCTCCTATATTGACAGATGCAGTTCGAACTCTAAATCAAACATGGTTTGTGCTAGCTTCTTGAAACTTGACACAATAAAGTAGTTCTACGTTCTATCTCTAAGGTTTGTTTCCTCTTGTATCCTAAAGCTGGGACTGGCCAATAACACTTATACTGAAAGGGGTTGCCAAACTTCCAACACACTAGAGTCTCCTGAAATCTCAACATATATTTTTTAATCCAATCTTCATGATACTTTCAAGTAATGATCAGTACACCAATCCCACTTGGATGCCATAGTTTAGTTCAACTAGATTGAAGCATTCTTTTGGAGTAACACTTTGAATTTTTAGGTTTCACTCTGTTTTCTCCTATATTGACAAATGTAGTTCGAACTCTAAATCAAACACGGTTTGTGCTAGCTTCTTGAAACTTGAAACCGTAAAGTAGTTCTACATTCCATTTTTACTTTTTGTTTCCTCTGGATGTAGACCTAAGCAGAGACTGACGAAAGACACATTCAATGAAAGGCGTTGTTAGGCTGCCAAAATACTACAGGCTCCTGAAATCTCAACATATTTCTTTTTCCGACCTTCATGATAATTTCAAGTAATGAGCAGTACACCAATAAAACGTGGATGTTCAAGTTCCGTCTCCTAGGTTGAAGCATTCGATTGCAGTAACAGTTTGAATTTTTAGTTTTCACTCTGTTTTCTCCTATATTGACAGATACAGTGCGAACTCTAAATCAAACATGGTTTGTGCTAGCTTCTTGAAACTTGACACAATAAAGTAGTTCTACGTTCTATCTCTAAGGTTTGTTTCCTCTTGATGTAGCCTTAAGCAGAGACTGGCGAATAACACTTTCAATGAAAGGCGTTGTTAAGCTTCCAAAAAAATACCTTCTCCTGAAATCTCAGCATACATTTTTTCATCCAATCTTCATGATTCTTTCAAGTATTGATCAGTACACCAATCAAACGTGGATGCCCAAGTTTTGTTCTTCTAGGTTGTAGCATTCGTTTGAAGGAACAGTTAGAAATTATAGGTTTCACTTTGTTTTCTCCTATATTGACACATGCAGTTAGAACTCTAAATCAAACACGGTTTGTGCTAGCTTCATGAAACTTGACACAATAAAGTAGTTCCACGTTCTATCTCTAAGGTTTGCTTCCTCTTGTATCCTAAAGCTGGGACTGGCGAATAACACTTATACTGTAAGGGGTTGCCAAACTTCCAACACACTAGAGTCTCCTGAAATCTCAACATATATTTTTTCATCCAATCTTCATGATACTTTCAAGTAATGATCAGTACACCAATCCCACTTGGATGCCAAAGTTTAGTTCTCCTAGATTGAAGCATTCTTTTGGAGTAACAGTTTGAATTTTTAGGTTTCACTCTGTTTTCTTTTATATTGACAAATGTAGTTCGAACTCTAAATCAAACACGGTTTGTGCTAGCTTCTTGAAACTTGAAACAGTAAAGTAGTTCTACATTCTATTTTTATTTTTTGTTTCCTCTGGATGTAGACCTACGCAGAGACTCACGAAAGACACATTCAATGAAAGGCGTTGTTAGGCTGCCAAAATACTACAGTCTCCTGAAATCTCAACATATTTTTTTTTCCGACCTTCATGATAATTTCAAGTAATGAGCAGTACACCAATAAAACGTGGATGTTCAAGTTTCGTTCTTCTAGGTTGAAGCATTCGTTTGCAGTAACAGTTTGAATTTTTAGTTTTCACTCTGTTTTATCCTATATTGACAGATGCAGTTCGAACTCTAAATCAAACATGGTTTGTGCTAGCTTCTTGAAACTTGACACAATAAAGTAGTTCTACGTTCTATCTCTAAGGTTTGTTTCCTCTTGATGTAGCCTTAAGCAGAGACTGGCGAATAACACTTTCAATGAAAGGCGTTGTTAAGCTTCCAAAAAACTACCGTCTCCTGAAATCTCAACATATATCTTTTCATCCAAACTTGATGATTCTTTCAAGTATTGATCAGTACACCAATCAAACGTGGATGCCCAAGTTTTGTTCTTCTAGGTTGTAGCATTCGTTTGCAGGAACAGTTAGAAATTATAGGTTTCACTCTGTTTTCTCCTATATTGACAGATGCAGTTAGAACTCTATATCAAACACGGTTTGTGCTAGCTTCTTGAAACTTGACACAATGAAGTCGTTCTACGTTCTATCTCTAAGGTTTGTTTCCTCTTGTATCCTAAAGCTGACACTGGCGAATAACACTTATACTGAAAGGGGTTGCCAAACTTCCAACACACTAGAGTCTCCTGAAATCTCAACATAGATTTTTTTCATCCAATCTTCATGATACTTTCAAGTAATGATCAGTACACCAATTCCACTTGGATGCCAAAGTTTAGTTCTCCTAGATTGAAGCATTCTTTTGGAGTAACAGTTTGAATTTTTAGGTTTCACTCTGTTTTCTCCTATATTGACAAAGGTAGTTTGAACTCTAAATCAAACAGGGTTTGTGCTAGCTTCTTGAAACTTGAAACAGTAAAGTAGTTCTACATTCTATTTTTATTTTTTGTTTCCTCTGGATGTAGACCTAAGCAGAGACTGACGAAAGACACATTCAATGAAAGGCGTTGTTAGGCTGCCAAAATACTACAGTCTCCTGAAATTTCAACATATTTTTATTTCCGACCTTCATGATGATTTCAAGCTATGAGCAGTACACCAATAAAACGTGGATGTTCAAGTTTCGTTCTCCTACGTTGAAGCATTCGTTTGCAGTAACAGTTTGAATTTTTAGTTTTCACTGTTTTCTCCTATATTGACAGATGCAGTTCGAACTCTAAATCAAACATGGTTTGTGCTAGCTTCATGAAACTTGACACAATAAAGTAGTTCTACGTTCTATCTCTAAGGTTTGTTTCCTCTTGATGTAGCCTTAAGCAGAGACTGGCGAATAACACTTTCAATGAAAGGCGTTGTTAAGCTTCCAAAAAACTACGGTCTCCAGAAATCTCAACATATATTTTTTCATCCAATCTTCATGATTCTTTCAAGTATTGATCAGTACACCAATCAAACGTGGATGCCCAAGTTTTGTTCTTCTAGGTTGTAGCATTCGTTTGCAGGAACTGTTAGAAATTATAGGTTTCACTCTGTTTTCTCCTATATTGACAGATGCAGTTAGAACTCTAAATCAAACACGGTGTGTGCTAGCTTCTTGAAACTTGACACAATAAAGTAGTTCTACGTTCTCTCTCTAAGGTTTGTTTCCTCTTGTATCCTAAAGCTGGGACTGGCGAATAACACTTATACTGAAAGGGGTTGCCAAACTTCCAACACACTAGAGTCTCCTGAAATCTCAACATATATTTTTTCATCCAATCTTCATGATACTTTCAAGTAATGATCAGTACACCAATCCCACTTGGATGCCAAAGTTTACTTCTCCTAGATTGAAGCATTCTTTTGGAGTAACAGTTTGAATTTTTAGGTTTCACTCTGTTTTCTCCTATATTGACAAATGTAGTTCGAACTCTAAATCAAACACGGTTTCTGCTAGCTTCTTGAAACTTGAAACAGTAAAGTAGTTCTACATTCTATTTTTATTTTTTGTTTCCTCTGGATGTAGACCTAAGCAGAGACTGACGAAAGACACATTCAATGAAAGGCGTTGTGAGGCTGCCAAACTACTACAGTCTCCTGAAATCTCAACATATTTTTTTTCCGACCTTCATGATAATTTCAAGTAATGAGCAGTACACCAATAAAACGTGGATGTTCAAGTTTCGTTCTTCTAGGTTGAAGCATTCGTTTGCAGTAACAGTTTGAATTTTTAGTTTTCACTCTGTTTTATCCTATATTGACAGATGCAGTTCGAACTCTAAATGAAACATGGTTTGTGCTAGCTTCTTGAAACTTGACACAATAAAGTAGTTCTATGTTCTATCTCTAAGGTTTGTTTCCTCTTGATGTAGCCTTAAGCAGAGACTGGCGAATAACACTTTCAATGAAAGCGTTGTTAAGCTTCCAAAAAACTACCGTCTCCTGATATCTCAACATACATTTTTTCATCCAATCTTCATGATTCTTTCACGTATTGATCAGTACACCAATCAAACCTGGATGCCCAAGTTTTGTTCTTCTAGGTTGTAGCATTCGTTTGCAGGAACAGTTAGAAATTATAGGTTTCACTCTGTTTTCTCCTATATTGACAGATGCAGTTAGAATTCTAAATCAAACACGGTTTGTGCTAGCTTCTTGAAACTTGACACAATAAAGTACTTCTACGTTCTATCACTAAGGTTTGTTTCCTCTTGTATCCTAAAGCTGGGACTGGCGAATAACACTTATACTGAAAGGGGTTGCCAAACTTCCAACACACTAGAGTCTCCTGAAATCTCAACATATATTTTTTCATCCAATCTTCATGATACTTTCAAGTAATGATCAGTACACCAATCCCACTTGGATGCCAAAGTTTAGTTCTCCTAGATTGAAGCATTCTTTTGGAGTAACAGTTTGAATTTTTAGGTTTCACTCTGTTTTCTCCTATATTGACAAATGTAGTTCGAACTCTAAATCAAACAGGGTTTGTGCTAGCTTCTTGAAACTTGAAACAGTAAAGTAGTTCTACATTCTATTTTTATTTTTTGTTTCCTCTGGATTGAGATCTGAGCAGAGACTGACGAAAGACACATTCAATGAAAGGCGTTGTTAGGCTGCCAAAATAATACAGTCTCCTGAAATTTCACATATTTTTTTTTCCGACCTTCATGATGATTTCAAGCTATGAGCAGTACACAATAAAACGTGGATGTTCAAGTTTCGTTCTCCTACGTTGAAGCATTCGTTTTGCAGTAACAGTTTGAATTTTTAGTTTTCACTCTGTTTTCTCCTATATTGACCCATGCAGTTCGAACTCTAAATCAAACATGGTTTGTGCTAGCTTCATGAAACTTGACACAATAAAGCAGTTCTACGTTCTATCTCTAAGGTTTGTTTCCTCTTGATGTAGCCTTAAGCAGAGACTGGCGAATAACACTTTCAATGAAAGGCGTTGTTAAGCTTCCAAAAAACTACGGTCTCCAGAAATCTCAACATATATTTTTCATCCAATCTTTATGATTCTTTCAAGTATTGATCAGTACACCAATCAAACCTGGATGCCCAAGTTTTGTTCTTCTAGGTTGTAGCATTCGTTTGCAGGAACTGTTAGAAATTATAGGTTTCACTCTGTTTTCTCCTATATTGACAGATGCAGTTAGAACTCTAAATCAATCACGGTGTGTGCTAGCTTCTTGAAACTTGACACAATAAAGTAGTTCTACGTTCTCTCTCTAACGTTTGTTTCCTCTTGTATCCTAAAGCTGGGACTGGCGAATAACACTTATACTGAAAGGGGTTGCCAAACTTCCAACACACTAGAGTCTCCTGAAATCTCAACATATATTTTTTTCATCCAATCTTCATGATACTTTCAAGTAATGATCAGTACACCAATCCCACTTGGATGCCAAAGTTTAGTTCTCCTAGATTGAAGCATTCTTTTGGAGTAACAGTTTGAATTTTTAGGTTTCACTCTGTTTTCTCCTATATTGACAAAGGTAGTTTGAACTCTAAATCAAACACGGTTTCTGCTAGCTTCTTGAAATTTGAAACAGTAAAGTAGTTCTACATTCTTTTTTTATTTTTTGTTTCCTCTGGATGTAGACCTAAGCAGAGACTGACGAAAGACACATTCAATGAAAGGCGTTGTTAGGCTGCCAAAATACTACAGTCTCCTGAAATCTCAACATATTTTTTTTTCCGACCTTCATGATGATTTCAAGTAATGAGCAGTACACCAATAAAACGTGGATGTTCAAGTTTAGTTCTCCTACGTTGAAGTATTCGTTTGCAGTAACAGTTTGAATTTTTAGTTTTCACTCTGTTTTCTCCTATATTGACAGATGCAGTGAGAACTCTAAATCAAACACGGTTTGTGCTAGCTTCTTGAAACTTGACACAATAAAGTAGTTCTACGTTCTATCTCGAAGGTTTGTTTCCTCCTGTATCCTAAAGCTGGGACTGGCGAATAACACTTATACTGAAAGGGGTTGCCAAACTTCCAACACACTAGAGGTCTCCTGAAATCTCAACATATATTTTTTCATCCAATCTTCATGATACTTTCAAGTAATGATCAGTACACCAATCCCACTTGGATGCCAAAGTTTAGTTCTCCTAGATTGAAGCATTCTTTTGGAGTAACAGTTTGAATTTTTAGGTTTCACTCTGTTTTCTCCTATATTGACAAATGTAGTTCGAACTCTAAATCAAACACGGTTTGTGCTAGCTTCTTGAAACTTGAAACAGTAAAGTAGTTCTACATTCTATTTTATTTTTTGCTTCCTCTGGATGTAGACCTAAGCAGAGACTGACGAAAGACACATTCAATGAAAGGCGTTGTTAGGCTGCCAAATACTACAGGCTCCTGAAATCTCAACATATTTTTTTTTCCGACCTTCATGATCATTTCAAGTAATGAGCAGTACACCAATAAAACGTGGATGTTCAAGTTTCGTTCTCCTAGGTTGAAGCATTCGTTTGCAGTAACAGTTTGAATTTTTAGTTTTCACTCTGTTTTCTCCTATATTGACAGATGCAGTTCGAACTCTAAATCAAACATGGTTTGTGCTAGCTCCATGAAACTTGACACAATAAAGTAGTTCTACGTTCTATCTCTAAGGTTTGTTTCCTCTTGATGTAGCCTTAAGCAGAGACTGGCGAATAACACTTTCTATGAAAGGCGTTGTTAAGCTTCCAAAAAACTACCGTCTCCTGAAATCTCAACATATTTTTTTTTCCGACCTTCATGATGATTTCAAGTAATGAGCAGTACACCAATAAAACGTGGATGTTCAAGTTTAGTTCTCCTACGTTGAAGCATTCGTTTGCAGTAAAAGTTTGAATTTTAGTTTCCACTCTGTTTTCTCTTATATTGACAGATGCAGTGAGAACTCTAAATCAAACACGGTTTGTGCTAGCTTCTTTAAACGTGACACAATAAAGTAGTTCTACGTTCTATCTCTAAGGTTTGTTTCCTCTTGTGTCCTAAAGCTGGGACTGGCGAATAATACTTATACTGAAAGGGGTTGCCAAACTTCCAACACACTAGAGTCTCCTGAAATCTCAACATATATTTTTTTCATCCAACTTCATGATACTTTCAAGTAATGATCAGTACACCAATCCCACTTGGATGCCAAAGTTTAGTTCTCCTAGATTGAAGCATTCTTTTGGAGTAACAGTTTGAATTTTTAGGTCATTCTGTTTTCTCCTATATTGACAAATGTAGTTCGAACTCTAAATCAAACAGGGTTTGTGCTAGCTTCTTGAAACTTGAAACAGTTAAAGTAGTTCTACATTCTATTTTTACTTTTTGTTTCCTCTGGTTGTAGACCTAAGCAGAGACTGACGAAAGACACATTCAATGAAAGGCGTTGTTAGGCTGCCAAAATACTACAGGCTCCTGAAATCTCAACATATTTTTTTTCCCGACCTTCATGATAATTTCAAGTAATGTGCAGTACTCCAATAAAACGTGGATGTTCAAGTTTCGTTCTCCTAGGTTGAAGCATTCATTTGCAGTAACAGTTTGAATTTTTAGTTTTCACTCTGTTTTCTCCTATATTGACAGATGCAGTTCGAACTCTAAATCAAACATGGTTTGTGCTAGCTTCTTGAAACTTGACACAATAAAGTAGTTCTACGTTTCTATCTCTAAGGTTTGTTTCCTCTTGTATCCTAAAGCTGGGACTGGCCAATAACACTTATACTGAAAGGGGTTTGCCAAACTTCCAACACACTAGAGTCTCCTGAAATCTCAACATATATTTTTTAATCCAATCTTCATGATACTTTCAAGTAATGATCA
>NW_027511362.1:0-25885 GCF_048772815.1 Callospermophilus lateralis
AAACACGGTTTGTGCTAGCTCCTTGAAACTTGACAAAAAAAGTAGTTCTAAGTTCTGTCTTTGTGGTTTGTTTCCTCTTGAAACAGGCACAAGGAAAGACTGCGTAAAACCCATTCATTGGAAAGGTGTGCCAAGCTTCCAAAAAACTACTGGTTTTCTGAATACTCGGCAAATTTTTTTTCATCCGACATTGATGATCTCTGTGGTAATGATCACTTCACTAAGTCCACTTAGCTGCCCAATATTCACTCTTCTAGGATGAAGTGTTCGTTACCAGTAACAGTTTGAGTTTTTAGGTTTCACTCTATTTCCTCCTATATAAATAGATGTGTTTGGAAGTCTAAATCAAACACGGTTTGTGCTAGCTCCTTGAAACTTGACAAAATAAAGTAGTTCTAAGTTCTGCCTTTGTGGTTTGTTTCCTCTTGAAATAGCCACAAGCATAGACTGCGTAAAACACCTTCATTGGAAAGGTGTTCCAAGCTTCCAAAATACTACTGGTTTTCTGAATACTCGGCAAATTTTTTTTCATCCGACCTTGATGATCTCTGTGGTAATGATCAGTTCAGTAAGTCCACTTAGCTGCCCATTTTTCACTCTTCTAGGATGAAGCGTTCGTTACCAGTAACAGTTTGAGTTTTTAGGTTTCACTCTATTTCCTCCTATACAGATAGATATGTTTTTTAAGTCTAAATCAAACACGTTTGTGCTAGCTCCTTAAACCTTGACAAAATAAAGTAGTTCTAAGTTCTGTCTTTGTGGTTTGTTTCCTCTTGAAATAGGCACAAGCAAAGACTGCGTAAAACACATTCATTGGAAGGTGTGCCAAGCTTCCAAAAAACTACTGGTTTTCTGAATACTCGGCAAATTTTTTTTCATCCGACCTTGATGATCTCTGTGGTAATGATCAGTTCACTAAGTCCACTTAGCTGCCCAATTTTCACTCTTCTAGGATGAAGCGTTCGTTACCAGTAACAGTTTGAATTTTTAGGTTTCACTCTATTTCCTCCTATACAGATAGATACCTTTTTTAAGTCTAAATCAAACACGGTTTGTGCTAGCTCCTTGAAACTTGAGAAAATAAAGTAGTTCTAAGTTCTGTCTTTGTGGTTTTTTTCCTCTTGATATAGCCACAAGGAAGGACTGCGTAAAACACCTTCATTGGAAAAGTGTGCCAAGCTTCCAAAAAACTACTGGTTTTCTGAATACTCGGCAAATTTTTTTTCATCCGACCTTGATGATCTCTGTGGTAATGATCACTTCACTAAGTCCACTTAGCTGCCCAATTTTCACCCCTCTAGGATGAAGCGATCGTTACCAGTAACATTTTGAATTTTTAGGTTTCACTCTATTTCCTCCTATACAGATAAATGTCTTTTTTAAGTCTAAAATCAAACACGGTGTGTGCTAGCTCCTTGAAACTTGACAAAATAAAGTAGTTCTAAGTTCTGTCTTTGTGGTTTGCTTCCTCTTGAAATAGCCACAAGGAAAGGCTGCGTAAAACACATTCATTGCAAAGGTGTGCCAAGCTTCCAAAAAACTACTGGTTTTCTGAATACTCGGCAAATTTTTTTTCATCTGACCTTGATGATCTCTGTGGTAATGATCACTTCACTAAGTCCACTTAGCTGCCCAATATTCACTCTTCTAGGATGAAGTGTTCGTTACCAGTAACAGTTTGAGTTTTTAGGTTTCACTCTATTTCCTCCTATATAGATAGATGTGTTTGGAAGTCTAAATCAAACACGGGTTGTGCTAGCTCCTTGAAACTTGACAAAATAAAGTAGTTCTAACTTCTGTCTTTGTGGATTGTTTCCTCTTGAAATAGGCACAAGCAAAGACTGCGTAAAACACATTCATTGGAAGGTGTGCCAAGCTTCCATAAAACTAATGGTTTTCTGAATACTCGGCAAATTTTTTTTCATCCGACCTTGATGATCTCTGTGGTAATGATCACTTCACTAAGTCCACTTAGCTGCCCAATTTTCACTCTTCTAGGATGAAGCGTTCGTTACCAGTAACAGTTTGAATTTTTAGGTTTCACTCTATTTCCTCCTATACAGATAGATGTCTTTTTTAAGTTAAATCAAACACGGTTTGTGCTAGCTCCTTGAAACTTGACAAAATAAAGTAGTTCTAAGTTCTGTCTTTGTGGTTTATTTCCTCTTGAAATAGCCACAAGGAAAGACTGCGTAAAACACATTCATTGCAAAGGTGTGCCAAGCTTCCAAAAAACTACTGGTTTTCTGAATACTCGGCAAATTTTTTTTCATCCGACCTTGATGATCTCTGTGGTAATGATCACTTCACTAAGTCCACTTAGCTGCCCAATTTTCACCCTTCTAGGATGAAGTGATCGTTACCAGTAACATTTTGAAATTTTAGGTTTCACTCTATTTCCTCCTATACAGATAGATGTGTTTTTTAAGTCTAAATCAAACACGGTTTGTGCTAGCTCCTTGAAACTTGACAAAATAAAGTAGTTCTAAGTTCTGTCTTTGTGCTTTTTTTTCCTCTTAAAATAGGCACAAACAAAGACTGCGTAAAACACATTCATCGGAAGGTGTGCCAAGCTTCCAAAAAACTACTGGTTTTCTAAATACTAGGCAAATTTTTTTTCATCCGACCTTGATGATCTCTGTGGTAATGATCACTTCTCTAAGTCCACTTAGCTGCCCAATTTTCACTCTTCTAGGATGAAGCGTTCGTTACCAGTAACAGTTTGAATTTTTAGGTTTCACTCTATTTCCTCCTATACAGATAGATGTGTTTTTTAAGTCTAAATCAAACACGGTTTGTGCTAGCTCCTTGAAACTTGACAAAATAAAGTATTTCTAAGTTCTGTCTTTGTGGTTTCTTTCCTCTTGAAATAGCCACAAGCAAAGACTGCGTAAAACACCTTCATTGGAAAGGTATTCCAAGCTTCCAAAATACTACTGGTTTTCTGAATACTCGGCAAATTTTTTTTTCATCCGACCTTGATGATCTCTGTGGTAATGATCAGTTCACTAAGTCCACTTAGCTGCCCAATTTTCACTCTTCTAGGATGAAGCGTTCGTTACCAGTAACAGTTTGAATTTTTAGGTTTCACTCTATTTCCTCCTATACAGATAGATGTCTTTTGTAAGTCTAAATCAAACACGGTTTGTGCTAGCTCCTTGAAACTTGACAAAATAAAGTAGTTCTAAGTTCTGTCTTTGTGGTTTGTTTCCTCTTGATATAGCCACAAGGAAAGACAGCGTAAAACACCTTCAATGGAAAGATGTGCCAAGCTTCCAAAAAACTACTGGTTTTCTGAATACTCGGCAAATTTTTTTTCATTTGACCTTGATGATCTCTATGGTAATGATCACTTCACTAAGTCCATTTAGCTGTCCGATATTCACTCTTCTAGGATGAAGTGCTCGTTACCAGTAACAGTTTGAGTTTTTAGGTTTCACTCTATTTCCTCCTATATAGATAGATGTGTTTGGAAGTCTAAATCAAACACGGGTTGTGCTAGCTCCTTGAAACTTGACAAAATAAAGTAGTTCTAAGTTCTGTCTTTGTGGTTTGTTTCCTCTTGAAATAGCCACAAGGAAAGACTGCATAAAACACCTTCATTGGAAACCTGTTCCAAGCTTCCAAAATACTACTGGTTTTCTGAATACTCGGCAAATTTTTTTTCATCCGACCTTGATGATCTCTGTGGTAATGATCAGTTCACTAAGTCCACTTAGCTGCCCAATTTTCACTCTTCTAGGATGAAGTGTTCGTTACCAGTAACAGTTTGAGTTTTTAGGTTTCACTCTATTTCCTCCGATATAGACCGATGTGTGTGGAAGTCTAAATCAAACACGGGTTGTGCTAGCTCCTGAAACTTGACAAAATAAAGTAGTTCTAAGTTCTGTCTTTGTGGTTTCTTTCCTCTTGAAATAGGCACAAGGAAAGACTGCGTAAAACCCATTCATTGGAAGGTGTGAAAAGCTTCCAAAAAACTACTGGTTTTCTGAATACTCGGCAAATTTTTTTTCATCCGACCTTGATGATCTCTGTGGTAATGATCACTTCACTAAGTCCACTTAGCTGCCCAATTTTCACTCTTCTAGGATGAAGCGTTCGTTACCAGTAACAGTTTGAATTTTTAGGTTTCACTCAATTTCCTCCTATATAGATAGATGTGTTTGTAAGTCTAAATCAAACACGGTTTGTGCTAGCTCCTTGAAACTTGACAAAATAAAGTAGTTCTAAGTTCTGTCTTTGTGGTTTGTTTCCTCTTGAAATAGACACAAGCAAAGACTGCGTAAAACACATTCATTGGAAGGTGTGCCAATCTTCCAAAAAACTACTGGTTTTCTGAATACTCGGCAAATTTTTTTTCATCCTATCTTGATGATCTCTGTGGTAATGATCACTTCACTAAGTCCACTTAGCTGAACCATTTTCACTCTTCTAGGATAAGCGTTCGTTACCAGTAACAGTTTGAATTTTTAGGTTTCACTCTATTTCCTCCTATACAGATAGATGTGTTTTTAAGTCTAAATCAAACACGGTTTGTGCTAGCTCCTTGAAACTTGACAAAATAAAGTAATTCTAAGTTCTGTCTTTGTGGTTTGTTTCCTCTTGAAATAGCCACAAGCAAAGACTGCGTAAAACCCATTCATTGGAAAGGTGTTCCAAGCTTCCAAAATACTACTGGTTTTCTGAATACTCGGCAAATTTTTTTTCATCCGACCTTGATGATCTCTGTGGTAATGATCAGTTCACTAAGTCCACTTAGCTGCCCAATTTTCACTCTTCTAGGATGAAGCGTTCGTTACCAGTAACAGTTTGAATTTTTAGGTTTCACTCTATTTCCTCCTATACAGATAGATACCTTTTTTAAGTCTAAATCAAACACGGTTTGTGCTAGCTCCTTGAAACTTGAGAAAATAAAGTAGTTCTAAGTTCTGTCTTTGTGGTTTTTTCCTCTTGATATAGCCACAAGGAAAGACTGCGTAAAACACCTTCATTGGAAAAGTGTGCCAAGCTTCCAAAAAACTACTGGTTTTCTGAATACTCGGCAAATTTTTTTTCATCCGACCTTGATGATCTCTGTGGTAATGATCACTTCACTAAGTCCACTTAGCTGCCCAATTTTCACCCTTCTAGGATGAAGCGATCGTTACCAGTAACATTTTGAATTTTTAGGTTTCACTCTATTTCCTCCTATACAGATAGATGTCTTTTTTAAGTCTAAATCAAACACGGTGTGTGCTAGCTCCTTGAAACTTGACAAAATAAAGTAGTTCTAAGTTCTGTCTTTGTGGTTTGCTTCCTCTTGAAATAGCCACAAGGAAAGGCTGCGTAAAACACATTCATTGCAAAGGTGTGCCAAGCTTCCAAAAAACTACTGGTTTTCTGAATACTCGGCAAATTTTTTTTCATCTGACCTTGATGATCTCTGTGGTAATGATCACTTCACTAAGTCCACTTAGCTGCCCAATATTCACTCTTCTAGGATGAAGTGTTCGTTACCAGTAACAGTTTGAGTTTTTAGGTTTCACTCTATTTCATCCTATATAGATAGATGTGTTTGGAAGTCTAAATAAAACACGGGTTGTGCTAGCTCCTTGAAACTTGACAAAATAAAGTAGTTTCTAACTTCTGTCTTTGTGGATTGTTTCCTCTTGAAATAGGCTCAAGAAAAGACTGCGTAAAACACATTCATTGGAAGGTGTGCCAAGCTTCCATAAAACTAATGGTTTTCTGAATACTCGGCAAATTTTTTTTCATCCGACCTTGATGATCTCTGTGGTAATGATCACTTCACTAAGTCCACTTAGCTGTCCAATTTTCACTCTTCTAGGATGAAGCGTTCGTTACCAGTAACACTTTGAATTTTTAGGTTTCACTCTATTTCCTCCTATACAGATAGATGTCTTTTTTAAGTCTAAATCAAACACGGTTTGTGCTAGCTCCTTGAAACTTGACAAAATAAAGTAGTTCTAAGTTCTGTCTTTGTGGTTTATTTCCTCTTGAAATAGCCACAAGAGAAGACTGCGTAAAACACATTCATTGCAAAGGTGTGCCAAGCTTCCAAAAAACTACTGGTTTTCTGAATACTCGGCAAATTTTTTTTCATCCGACCTTGATGATCTCTGTGGTAATGATCACTTCACTAAGTCCACTTAGCTGCCCAATATTCACTCTTCTAGGATGAAGTGTTCGTTACCAGTAACAGTTTGAGTTTTTAGGTTTCACTCTATTTCCTCCTATATAGATAGATGTGTTTGGAAGTCTAAATCAAACACGGTTTGTGCTAGCTCCTTGAAACTTGACAAAATAAAGTAGTTCTAACTTCTGTATTTGTGGTTTGTTTCCTCTTGAAATAGGCACAAGCAGAGACTGCGTAAAACACATTCATTGGAAGGTGTGCCAAGCTTCCATAAAACTACTGGTTTTCTGAATACTCGGCAAATTTTTTTTCATCCGACCTTGATGATCTCTGTGGTAATGGAGCACTTCACTAAGTCCACTTAGCTGCCCAATTTTCACCCTTCTAGGATGAAGCGATCGTTACCAGTAACATTTTGAATTTTTAGGTTTCACTCTATTTCCTCCTATACAGATAGATGTCTTTTTTAAGTCTAAATCAAACACGGTGTGTGCTAGCTCCTTGAAACTTGACAAAATAAAGTAGTTCTAAGTTCTGTCTTTGTGGTTTGCTTCCTCTTGAAATAGCCACAAGGAAAGGCTGCGTAAAACACATTCATTGCAAAGGTGTGCCAAGCTTCCAAAAAACTACTGGTTTTCTGAATACTCGGCAAATTTTTTTTCATCCGACCTTGATGATCTCTGTGGTAATGATCAGTTCAGTAAGTCCACTTAGCTGCCCAATTTTCACTCTTCTAGGATGAAGCGTTCGTTACCAGTAACAGTTTGAGTTTTTAGGTTTCACTCTATTTCCTCCTATACAGATAGATATGTTTTTTAAGTCTAAATCAAACACGGTTTGTGCTAGCTCCTTAAAACTTGACAAAATAAAGTAGTTCTAAGTTCTGTCTTTGTGGTTTGTTTCCTCTTGAAATAGGCACAAGCAAAGACTGCGTAAAACACATTCATTGGAAGGTGTGCCAAGCTTCCAAAAAACTACTGGTTTTCTGAATACTCGGCAAATTTTTTTTCATCCTATCTTGATGATCTCTGTGGTAATGATCACTTCACTAAGTCCACTTAGCTGAACCATTTTCACTCTTCTAGGATAAGCGTTCGTTACCAGTAACAGTTTGAATTTTTAGGTTTCACTCTATTTCCTCCTATACAGATAGATGTGTTTTTTAAGTCTAAATCAAACACGGTTTGTGCTAGCTCCTTGAAACTTGACAAAATAAAGTAGTTCTATGTTCTGTCTTTGTGGTTTGTTTCCTCTTGAAATAGCCACAAGCAAAGACTGCGTAAAACCCATTCATTGGAAAGGTGTTCCAAGCTTCCAAAATACTACTGGTTTTCTGATTACTCGGCAAATTTTTTTTCATCCGACCTTGATGATCTCTGTGGTAATGATCAGTTCACTAAGTCCACTTAGCTGCCCAATTTTCACTCTTCTAGGATGAAGCGTTCGTTACCAGTAACAGTTTGAATTTTTAGGTTTCACTCTATTTCCTCCTATACAGATAGATACCTTTTTTAAGTCTAAATCAAACACGGTTTGTGCTAGCTCCTTGAAACTTGAGAAAATAAAGTAGTTCTAAGTTCTGTCTTTGTGGTTTTTTTAATCTTGATATAGCCACAAGGAAAGACTGCGTAAAACACCTTCATTGGAAAAGTGTGCCAAGCTTCCAAAAAACTACTGGTTTTCTGAATACTCGGCAAATTTTTTTTCATCCGACCTTGATGATCTCTGTGGTAATGATCAGTTCACTAAGTCCACTTAGCTGCCCAATTTTCACTCTTCTAGGATGAAGCGTTCGTTACCAGTAACAGTTTGAATTTTTAGGTTTCACTCTATTTCCTCCTATACAGATAGATGTCTTTTTTAAGTCTAAATCAAACACGGTTGTGCTAGCTCCTTGAAACTTGACAAAAAAAAGTAGTTCTAAGTTCTGTCTTTGTGGTTTGTTTCCTCTTGAAACAGGCACAAGGAAAGACTGCGTAAAACCCATTCATTGGAAAGGTGTGCCAAGCTTCCAAAAAACTACTGGTTTTCTGAATACTCGGCAAATTTTTTTTCATCCGACATTGATGATCTCTGTGGTAATGATCACTTCACTAAGTCCACTTAGCTGCCCAATATTCACTCTTCTAGGATGAAGTGTTCGTTACCAGTAACAGTTTGAGTTTTTAGGTTTCACTCTATTTCCTCCTATATAAATAGATGTGTTTGGAAGTCTAAATCAAACACGGTTTGTGCTAGCTCCTTGAAACTTGACAAAATAAAGTAGTTCTAAGTTCTGTCTTTGTGGTTTGTTTCCTCTTGAAATAGCCACAAGCATAGACTGCGTAAAACACCTTCATTGGAAAGGTGTTCCAAGCTTCCAAAATACTACTGGTTTTCTGAATACTCGGCAAATTTTTTTTCATCCGACCTTGATGATCTCTGTGGTAATGATCAGTTCAGTAAGTCCACTTAGCTGCCCAATTTTCACTCTTCTAGGATGAAGCGTTCGTTACCAGTAACAGTTTGAGTTTTTAGGTTTCACTCTATTTCCTCCTATACAGATAGATATGTTTTTTAAGTCTAAATCAAACACGGTTTGTGCTAGCTCCTTAAAACTTGACAAAATAAAGTAGTTCTAAGTTCTGTCTTTGTGGTTTGTTTCCTCTTGAAATAGGCACAAGCAAAGACTGCGTAAAACACATTCATTGGAAGGTGTGCCAAGCTTCCAAAAAACTACTGGTTTTCTGAATACTCGGCAAATTTTTTTTCATCCGACCTTGATGATCTCTGTGGTAATGATCAGTTCACTAAGTCCACTTAGCTGCCCAATTTTCACTCTTATAGGATGAACCGTTCGTTACCAGTAACAGTTTGAATTTTTATTTTTCACTCTATTTCCTCCTATACAGATACATGTGTTTTTTAAGTCTAAATCAAACACGGTTTGTGCTAGCTCCTTGAAACATGACAAAATCAAGTAGTTCTAAGTTCTGTCTTTGTGCTTTTTTTCCTCTTAAAATAGGCACAAACAAAGACTGCGTAAAACACATTCATCGGAAGGTGTGCCAAGCTTCCAAAAAACTACTGGTTTTCTGAATACTAGGCAAATTTTTTTTCATCCGACCTTGATGATCTCTGTGGTAATGATCACTTCACTAAGTCCACTTAGCTGCCCAATTTTCACTCTTCTAGGATGAAGCGTTCGTTACCAGTAACAGTTTGAATTTTTAGGTTTCACTCTATTTCCTCCTATACAGATAGATGTGTTTTTTAAGTCTAAATCAAACACGGTTTGTGCTAGCTCCTTGAAACTTGACAAAATAAAGTATTTCTAAGTTCTGTCTTTGTGGTTTCTTTCCTCTTGAAATAGCCACAAGCAAAGACTGCGTAAAACACCTTCATTGGAAAGGTATTCCAAGCTTCCAAAATACTACTGGTTTTCTGAATACTCGGCAAATTTTTTTTTCATCCGACCTTGATGATCTCTGTGGTAATGATCAGTTCACTAAGTCCACTTAGCTGCCCAATTTTCACTCTTCTAGGATGAAGCGTTCGTTACCAGTAACAGTTTGAATTTTTAGGTTTCACTCTATTTCCTCCTATACAGATAGATGTCTTTTGTAAGTCTAAATCAAACACGGTTTGTGCTAGCTCCTTGAAACTTGACAAAATAAAGTAGTTCTAAGTTCTGTCTTTGTGGTTTGTTTCCTCTTGATATAGCCACAAGGAAAGACAGCGTAAAACACCTTCAATGGAAAGATGTGCCAAGCTTCCAAAAAACTACTGGTTTTCTGAATACTCGGCAAATTTTTTTTCATTTGACCTTGATGATCTCTATGGTAATGATCACTTCACTAAGTCCATTTAGCTGTCCGATATTCACTCTTCTAGGATGAAGTGCTCGTTACCAGTAACAGTTTGAGTTTTTAGGTTTCACTCTATTTACTCCTATATAGATAGATGTGTTTGGAAGTCTAAATCAAACACGGGTTGTGCTAGCTCCTTGAAACTTGACAAAATAAAGTAGTTCTAAGTTCTGTCTTTGTGGTTTGTTTCCTCTTGAAATAGCCACAAGGAAAGACTGCATAAAACACCTTCATTGGAAACCTGTTCCAAGCTTCCAAAATACTACTGGTTTTCTGAATACTCGGCAAATTTTTTTTCATCCGACCTTGATGATCTCTGTGGTAATGATCAGTTCACTAAGTCCGCTTAGCTGCCCAATTTTCACTCTTCTAGGATGAAGTGTTCGTTACCAGTAACAGTTTGAGTTTTTAGGTTTCACTCTATTTCCTCCGATATAGATAGATGTGTGTGGAAGTCTAAATCAAACACGGGTTGTGCTAGCTCCTTGAAACTTGACAAAATAAAGTAGTTCTAAGTTCTGTCTTTGTGGTTTCTTTCCTCTTGAAATAGGCACAAGGAAAGACTGCGTAAAACCCATTCATTGGAAGGTGTGAAAAGCTTCCAAAAAACTACTGGTTTTCTGAATACTCGGCAAATTTTTTTTCATCCGACCTTGATGATCTCTGTGGTAATGATCACTTCACTAAGTCCACTTAGCTGCCCAATTTTCACTCTTCTAGGATGAAGCGTTCGTTACCAGTAACAGTTTGAATTTTTAGGTTTCACTCAATTTCCTCCTATATAGATAGATGTGTTTGTAAGTCTAAATCAAACACGGTTTGTGCTAGCTCCTTGAAACTTGACAAAATAAAGTAGTTCTAAGTTCTGTCTTTGTGGTTTGTTTCCTCTTGAAATAGACACAAGCAAAGACTGCGTAAAACACATTAATTGGAAGGTGTGCCAATCTTCCAAAAAACTACTGGTTTTCTGAATACTCGGCAATTTTTTTTTCATCCTATCTTGATGATCTCTGTGGTAATGATCACTTCACTAAGTCCACTTAGCTGAACCATTTTCACTCTTCTAGGATAAGCGTTCGTTACCAGTAACAGTTTGAATTTTTAGGTTTCACTCTATTTCCTCCTATACAGATAGATGTGTTTTTTAAGTCTAAATCAAACACGGTTTGTGCTAGCTCCTTGAAACTTGACAAAATAAAGTAGTTCTAAGTTCTGTCTTTGTGGTTTGTTTCCTCTTGAAATAGCCACAAGGAAAGACTGCATAAAACACCTTCATTGGAAACCTGTTCCAAGCTTCCAAAATACTACTGGTTTTCTGAATACTCGGCAAATTTTTTTTCATCCGACCTTGATGATCTCTGTGGTTATGATCAGTTCACTAAGTCCACTTAGCTGCCCAGTTTTCACTCTTCTAGGATGAAGCGTTCGTTACCAGTAACAGTTTGAATTTTTAGGTTTCACTCTATTTCCTCCTATACAGATAGATACCTTTTTTAAGTCTAAATCAAACACGGTTTGTGCTAGCACCTTGAAACTTGAGAAAATAAAGTAGTTCTAAGTTCTGTCTTTGTGGTTTTTTTCCTCTTGATATAGCCACAAGGAAAGACTGCGTAAAACACCTTCATTGGAAAAGTGTGCCAAGCTTCCAAAAAACTACTGGTTTTCTGAATACTCGGCAAATTTTTTTTCATCCGACCTTGATGATCTCTGTGGTAATGATCACTTCACTAAGTCCACTTAGCTGCCCAATTTTCACCCTTCTAGGATGAAGCGATCGTTACCAGTAACATTTTGAATTTTTAGGTTTCACTCTATTTCCTCCTATACAGATAGATGTCTTTTTTAAGTCTAAATCAAACACGGTGTGTGCTAGCTCCTTGAAACTTGACAAAATAAAGTAGTTCTAAGTTCTGTCTTTGTGGTTTGCTTCCTCTTGAAATAGCCACAAGGAAAGGCTGCGTAAAACACATTCATTGCAAAGGTGTGCCAAGCTTCCAAAAAACTACTGGTTTTCTGAATACTCGGCAAATTTTTTTTCATCTGACCTTGATGATCTCTGTGGTAATGATCACTTCACTAAGTCCACTTAGCTGCCCAATATTCACTCTTCTAGGATGAAGTGTTCGTTACCAGTAACAGTTTGAGTTTTTAGGTTTCACTCTATTTCATCCTATATAGATAGATGTGTTTGGAAGTCTAAATAAAACACGGGTTGTGCTAGCTCCTTGAAACTTGACAAAATAAAGTAGTTCTAACTTCTGTCTTTGTGGATTGTTTCCTCTTGAAATAGGCTCAAGCAAAGACTGCGTAAAACACATTCATTGGAAGGTGTGCCAAGCTTCCATAAAACTAATGGTTTTCTGAATACTCGGCAAATTTTTTTTCATCCGACCTTGATGATCTCTGTGGTAATGATCACTTCACTAAGTCCACTTAGCTGTCCAATTTTCACTCTTCTAGGATGAAGCGTTCGTTACCAGTAACAGTTTGAATTTTTAGGTTTCACTCTATTTCCTCCTATACAGATAGATGTCTTTTTTAAGTCTAAATCAAACACGGTTTGTGCTAGCTCCTTGAAACTTGACAAAATAAAGTAGTTCTAAGTTCTGTCTTTGTGGTTTATTTCCTCTTGAAATAGCCACAAGGAAAGACTGCGTAAAACACATTCATTGCAAAGGTGTGCCAAGCTTCCAAAAAACTACTGGTTTTCTGAATACTCGGCAAATTTTTTTTCATCCGACCTTGATGATCTCTGTGGTAATGATCACTTCACTAAGTCCACTTAGCTGCCCAATATTCACTCTTCTAGGATGAAGTGTTCGTTACCAGTAACAGTTTGAGTTTTTAGGTTTCACTCTATTTCCTCCTATATAGATAGATGTGTTTGGAAGTCTAAATCAAACACGGTTTGTGCTAGCTCCTTGAAACTTGACAAAATAAAGTAGTTCTAACTTCTGTCTTTGTGGTTTGTTTCCTCTTGAAATAGGCACAAGCAAAGACTGCGTAAAACACATTCATTGGAAGGTGTGCCAAGCTTCCATAAAACTACTGGTTTTCTGAATACTCGGCAAATTTTTTTTCATCCGACCTTGATGATCTCTGTGGTAATGATCACTTCACTAAGTCCACTTAGGTGCCCAATTTTCACTCTTCTAGGATGAAGCGTTCGTTACCAGTAACAGTTTGAATTTTTAGGTTTCACTCTATTTCCTCCTATACAGATAGATGTGTTTTTTAAGTCTAAATCAAACACGGTTTGTGCTAGCTCCTTGAAACTTGACAAAATAAAGTAGTTCTAAGTTCTGTCTTTGTGGTTTGTTTCCTCTTGAAATAGCCACAAGCAAAGACTGTGTAAAACCCATTCATTGGAAAGGTGTTCCAAGCTCCAAAATACTACTGGTTTTCTGAATACTCGGCAAATTTTTTTTCATCCGACCTTGATGATCTCTGTGGTAATGATCAGTTCACTAAGTCCACTTAGCTGCCCAATTTTCACTCTTCTAGGATGAAGCCTTCGTTACCAGTAAGAGTTTGAATTTTTAGGTTTCACTCTATTTCCTCCTATACAGATAGATGTCTTTTTTAAGTCTAAATCAAACACGGTTTGTGCTAGCTCCTTGAAACTTGACAAAAAAAAGTAGTTCTAAGTTCTGTCTTTGTGGTTTGTTTCCTCTTGAAACAGGCACAAGGAAAGACTGCGTAAAACCCATTCATTGGAAAGGTGTGCCAAGCTTCCAAAAAACTACTGGTTTTCTGAATACTCGGCAAATTTTTTTCATCCGACATTGATGATCTCTGTGGTAATGATCACTTCACTAAGTCCACTTAGCTCCCCAATATTCACTCTTCTAGGATGAAGTGTTCGTTACCAGTAACAATTTGAGTTTTTAGGTTTCACTCTATTTCCTCCTATATAAATAGATGTGTTTGGAAGTCTAAATCAAACACGGTTTGTGCTAGCTCCTTGAAACTTGACAAAATAAAGTAGTTCTAAGTTCTGTCTTTGTGGTTTGTTTCCTCTTGAAATAGCCACAAGCATAGACTGCGTAAAACACCTTCATTGGAAAGGTGTTCCAAGCTTCCAAAATACTACTGGTTTTCTGAATACTCGGCAAATTTTTTTTCATCCGACCTTGATGATCTCTGTGGTAATGATCAGTTCAGTAAGTCCACTTAGCTGCCCAATTTTCACTCTTCTAGGATGAAGCGTTCGTTACCAGTAACAGTTTGAGTTTTTAGGTTTCACTCTATTTCCTCCTATACAGATAGATATGTTTTTTAAGTCTAAATCAAACACGGTTTGTGCTAGCTCCTTAAAACTTGACAAAATAAAGTAGTTCTAAGTTCTGTCTTTGTGGTTTGTTTCCTCTTGAAATAGGCACAAGCAAAGACTGCGTAAAACACATTCATTGGAAGGTGTGCCAAGCTTCCAAAAAACTACTGGTTTTCTGAATACTCGGCAAATTTTTTTTCATCCTATTTGATGATCTCTGTGGTAATGATCACTTCACTAAGTCCACTTAGCTGAACCATTTTCACTCTTCTAGGATAAGCGTTCGTTACCAGTAACAGTTTGAATTTTTAGGTTTCACTCTATTTCCTCCTATACAGATAGATGTGTTTGTTAAGTCTAAATCAAACACGGTTTGTGCTAGCTCCTTGAAACTTGACAAAATAAAGTAGTTCTATGTTCTGTCTTTGTGGTTTGTTTCCTCTTGAAATAGCCACAAGCAAAGACTGCGTAAAACCCATTCATTGGAAAGGTGTTCCAAGCTTCCAAAATACTACTGGTTTTCTGATTACTCGGCAAATTTTTTTTCATCCGACCTTGATGATCTCTGTGGTAATGATCAGTTCACTAAGTCCACTTAGCTGCCCAATTTTCACTCTTCTAGGATGAAGCGTTCGTTACCAGTAACAGTTTGAATTTTTAGGTTTCACTCTATTTCCTCCTATACAGATAGATACCTTTTTTAAGTCTAAATCAAACACGGTTTGTGCTAGCTCCTTGAAACTTGAGAAAATAAAGTAGTTCTAAGTTCTGTCTTTGTGGTTTTTTTAATCTTGATATAGCCACAAGGAAAGACTGCGTAAAACACCTTCATTGGAAAAGTGTGCCAAGCTTCCAAAAACTACTGGTTTTCTGAATACTCGGCAAATTTTTTTTCATCCGACCTTGATGATCTCTGTGGTAATGATCACTTCACTAAGTCCACTTAGCTGCCCAATTTTCACCCTTCTAGGATGAAGTGATCGTTACCAGTAACATTTTGAAATTTTAGGTTTCACTCTATTTCCTCCTATACAGATAGATGTCTTTTTTAAGTCTAAATCAAACACGGTGTGTGCTAGCTCCTTGAAACTTGACAAAATAAAGTAGTTCTAAGTTCTGTCTTTGTGGTTTGCTTCCTCTTGAAATAGCCACAAGGAAAGGCTGCGGTAAAACACATTCATTGCAAAGGTGTGCCAAGATTCAAAAAACTACTGGTTTTCTGAATACTCGGCAAATTTTTTTTCATCTGACCTTGATGATCTCTGTGGTAATGATCACTTCACTAAGTCCACTTAGCTGCCCAATATTCACTCTTCTAGGATGAAGTGTTCGTTACCAGTAACAGTTTGAGTTTTTAGGTTTCACTCTATTTCCTCCTATATAGATAGATGTCTTTGGAAGTCTAAATAAAACACGGGTTGTGCTAGCTCCTTGAAACTTGAAAAAATAAAGTAGTTCTAACTTCTGTCTTTGTGGATTGTTTCCTCTTGAAATAGGCACAAGCAAAGACTGCGTAAAACACATTCATTGGAAGGTGTGCCAAGCTTCCATAAAACTAATGGTTTTCTGAATACTCGGCAAATTTTTTTTCATCCGACCTTGATGATCTCTGTGGTAATGATCACTTCACTAAGTCCACTTAGCTGCCCAATTTTCACTCTTCTAGGATGAAGCGTTCGTTACCAGTAACAGTTTGAATTTTTAGGTTTCACTCTATTTCCTCCTATACAGATAGATGTCTTTTTTAAGTCTAAATCAAACACGGTTTGTGCTAGCTCCTTGAAACTTGACAAAATAAAGTAGTTCTAAGTTCTGTCTTTGTGGTTTATTTCCTCTTGAAATAGCCACAAGGAAAGACTGCGTAAAACACATTCATTGCAAAGGTGTGCCAAGCTTCCAAAAAACTACTGGTTTTCTGAATACTCGGCAAATTTTTTTTCATCTGACCTTGATGATCTCTGTGGTAATGATCACTTCACTAAGTCCACTTAGCTGCCCAATATTCACTCTTCTAGGATGAAGTGTTCGTTACCAGTAACAGTTTGAGTTTTTAGGTTTCACTCTATTTCCTCCTATATAGATAGATGTGTTTGGAAGTCTAAATCAAACACGGGTTGTGCTAGCTCCTTGAAACTTGACAAAATAAAGTAGTTCTAACTTCTGTCTTTGTGGTTTGTTTCCTCTTGAAATAGGCACAAGCAAAGACTGCGTAAAACACATTCATTGGAAGGTGTGCCAAGCTTCCATAAAACTATTGGTTTTCTGAATACTCGGCAAATTTTTTTTCATCCGACCTTGATGATCTCTGTGGTAATGATCACTTCACTAAGTCCACTTAGGTGCCCAATTTTCACTCTTCTAGGATGAAGCGTTCGTTACCAGTAACAGTTTGAATTTTTAGGTTTCACTCTATTTCCTCCTATACAGATAGATGTGTTTTTTAAGTCTAAATCAAACACGGTTTGTGCTAGCTCCTTGAAACTTGACAAAATAAAGTAGTTCTAAGTTCTGTCTTTGTGGTTTGTTTCCTCTTGAAATAGCCACAAGCAAAGACTGTGTAAAACACATTCATTGGAAAGGTGTTCCAAGCTCCAAAATACTACTGGTTTTCTGAATACTCGGCAAATTTTTTTTCATCCGACCTTGATGATCTCTGTGGTAATGATCAGTTCACTAAGTCCACTTAGCTGCCCAATTTTCACTCTTCTAGGATGAAGCGTTCGTTACCAGTAACAGTTTGAATTTTTAGGTTTCACTCTATTTCCTCCTATACAGATAGATGTCTTTTTTAAGTCTAAATCAAACACGGTTTGTGCTAGCTCCTTGAAACTTGACAAAAAAAAGTAGTTCTAAGTTCTGTCTTTGTGGTTTGTTTCCTCTTGAAACAGGCACAAGGAAAGACTGCGTAAAACCCATTCATTGGAAAGGTGTGCCAAGCTTCCAAAAAACTACTGGTTTTCTGAATACTCGGCAAATTTTTTTTCATCCGACATTGATGATCTCTGTGGTAATGATCACTTCACTAAGTCCACTTAGCTGCCCAATATTCACTCTTCTAGGATGAAGTGTTCGTTACCAGTAACAGTTTGAGTTTTTAGGTTTCACTCTATTTCCTCCTATATAAATAGATGTGTTTGGAAGTCTAAATCAAACACGGTTTGTGCTAGCTCCTTGAAACTTGACAAAATAAAGTAGTTCTAAGTTCTGTCTTTGTGGTTTGTTTCCTCTTGAAATAGCCACAAGCATAGACTGCGTAAAACACCTTCATTGGAAAAGTGTTCCAAGCTTCCAAAATACTACTGGTTTTCTGAATACTCGGCAAATTTTTTTTCATCCGACCTTGATGATCTCTGTGGTAATGATCAGTTCAGTAAGTCCACTTAGCTGCCCAATTTTCACTCTTCTAGGATGAAGCGTTCGTTACCAGTAACAGTTTGAGTTTTTAGGTTTCACTCTATTTCCTCCTATACAGATAGATATGTTTTTTAAGTCTAAATCAAACACGGTTTGTGCTAGCTCCTTAAAACTTGACAAAATAAAGTAGTTCTAAGTTCTGTCTTTGTGGTTTGTTTCCTCTTGAAATAGGCACAAGCAAAGACTGCGTAAAACACATTCATTGGAAGGTGTGCCAAGCTTCCAAAAAACTACTGGTTTTCTGAATACTCGGCAAATTTTTTTTCATCCGACCTTGATGATCTCTGTGGTAATGATCAGTTCACTAAGTCCACTTAGCTGCCCAATATTCACTCTTCTAGGATGAAGCGTTCGTTACCAGTAACAGTTTGAATTTTTATTTTTCACTCTATTTCCTCCTATACAGATAGATGTGTTTTTTAAGTCTAAATCAAACACGGTTTGTGCTAGCTCCTTGAAACATGACAAAATCAAGTAGTACTAAGTTCTGTCTTTGTGCTTTTTTTCCTCTTAAAATAGGCACAAACAAAGACTGCGTAAAACACATTCATCGGAAGGTGTGCCAAGCTTCCAAAAAACTACTGGTTTTCTGAATACTAGGCAAATTTTTTTTCATCCGACCTTGATGATCTCTGTGGTAATGATCACTTCACTAAGTCCACTTAGCTGCCCAATTTTCACTCTTCTAGGATGAAGCGTTCGTTACCAGTAACAGTTTGAATTTTTAGGTTTCACTCTATTTCCTCCTATACAGATAGATGTGTTTTTTAAGTCTAAATCAAACACGGTTTGTGCTAGCTCCTTGAAACTTGACAAAATAAAGTATTTCTAAGTTCTGTCTTTGTGGTTTCTTTCCTCTTGAAATAGCCACAAGCAAAGACTGCGTAAAACACCTTCATTGGAAAGGTATTCCAAGCTTCCAAAATACTACTGGTTTTCTGAATACTCGGCAAATTTTTTTTTCATCCGACCTTGATGATCTCTGTGGTAATGATCAGTTCACTAAGTCCACTTAGCTGCCCAATTTTCACTCTTCTAGGATGAAGCGTTCGTTACCAGTAACAGTTTGAATTTTTAGGTTTCACTCTATTTCCTCCTATACAGATAGATGTCTTTTGTAAGTCTAAATCAAACACGGTTTGTGCTAGCTCCTTGAAACTTGACAAAATAAAGTAGTTCTAAATTCTGTCTTTGTGGTTTGTTTCCTCTTGATATAGCCACAAGGAAAGACAGCGTAAAACACCTTCAATGGAAAGATGTGCCAAGCTTCCAAAAAACTACTGGTTTTCTGAATACTCGGCAAATTTTTTTTCATTTGACCTTGATGATCTCTATGGTAATGATCACTTCACTAAGTCCATTTAGCTGTCCGATATTCACTCTTCTAGGATGAAGTGCTCGTTACCAGTAACAGTTTGAGTTTTTAGGTTTCACTCTATTTCCTCCTATATAGATAGATGTGTTTGGAAGTCTAAATCAAACACGGGTTGTGCTAGCTCCTTGAAACTTGACAAAATAAAGTAGTTCTAAGTTCTGTCTTTGTGGTTTGTTTCCTCATGAAATAGCCACAAGGAAAGACTGCATAAAACACCTTCATTGGAAACCTGTTCCAAGCTTCCAAAATACTACTGGTTTTCTGAATACTCGGCAAATTTTTTTTCATCCGACCTTGATGATCTCTGTGGTAATGATCAGTTCACTAAGTCCACTTAGCTGCCCAATTTTCACTCTTCTAGGATGAAGTGTTCGTTACCAGTAACAGTTTGAGTTTTTAGGTTTCACTCTATTTCCTCCGATATAGATAGATGTGTGTGGAAGTCTAAATCAAACACGGGTTGTGCTAGCTCCTTGAAACTTGACAAAATAAAGTAGTTCTAAGTTCTGTCTTTGTGGTTTCTTTCCTCTTGAAATAGGCACAAGGAAAGACTGCGTAAAACCCATTCATTGGAAGGTGTGAAAAGCTTCCAAAAAACTACTGGTTTTCTGAATACTCGGCAAATTTTTTTTCATCCGACCTTGATGATCTCTGTGGTAATGATCACTTCACTAAGTCCACTTAGCTGCCCAATTTTCACTCTTCTAGGATGAAGCGTTCGTTACCAGTAACAGTTTGAATTTTTAGGTTTCACTCAATTTCCTCCTATATAGATAGATGTGTTTGTAAGTCTAAATCAAACACGGTTTGTGCTAGCTCCTTGAAACTTGACAAAATAAAGTAGTTCTAAGTTCTGTCTTTGTGGTTTGTTTCCTCTTGAAATAGACACAAGCAAAGACTGCGTAAAACACATTCATTGGAAGGTGTGCCAATCTTCCAAAAAACTACTGGTTTTCTGAATACTCGGCAATTTTTTTTTCATCCTATCTTGATGATCTCTGTGGTAATGATCACTTCACTAAGTCCACTTAGCTGAACCATTTTCACTCTTCTAGGATAAGCGTTCCTTACCAGTAACAGTTTGAATTTTTAGGTTTCACTCTATTTCCTCCTATACAGATAGATGTGTTTTTTAAGTCTAAATCAAACACGGTTTGTGCTAGCTCCTTGAAACTTGACAAAATAAAGTAGTTCTAAGTTCTGTCTTTGTGGTTTGTTTCCTCTTGAAATAGCCACAAGCAAAGACTGCGTAAAACCCATTCATTGGAAAGGTGTTCCAAGCTTCCAAAATACTACTGGTTTTCTGAATACTCGGCAAATTTTTTTTCATCCGACCTTGATGATCTCTGTGGTTATGATCAGTTCACTAAGTCCACTTAGCTGCCCAATTTTCACTCTTCTAGGATGAAGCGTTCGTTACCAGTAACAGTTTGAATTTTTAGGTTTCACTCTATTTCCTCCTATACAGATAGATACCTTTTTTAAGTCTAAATCAAACACGGTTTGTGCTAGCACCTTGAAACTTGAGAAAATAAAGTAGTTCTAAGTTCTGTCTTTGTGGTTTTTTTTCCTCTTGATATAGCCACAAGGAAAGACTGCGTAAAACACCTTCATTGGAAAAGTGTGCCAAGCTTCCAAAAAACTACTGGTTTTCTGAATACTCGGCAAATTTTTTTTCATCCGACCTTGATGATCTCTGTGGTAATGATCACTTCACTAAGTCCACTTAGCTGCCCAATTTTCACCCTTCTAGGATGAAGCGATCGTTACCAGTAACATTTTGAATTTTTAGGTTTCACTCTATTTCCTCCTATACAGATAGATGTCTTTTTTAAGTCTAAATCAAACACGGTGTGTGCTAGCTCCTTGAAACTTGACAAAATAAAGTAGTTCTAAGTTCTGTCTTTGTGGTTTGCTTCCTCTTGAAATAGCCACAAGGAAAGGCTGCGTAAAACACATTCATTGCAAAGGTGTGCCAAGCTTCCAAAAAACTACTGGTTTTCTGAATACTCGGCAAATTTTTTTTCATCTGACCTTGATGATCTCTGTGGTAATGATCACTTCACTAAGTCCACTTAGCTGCCCAATATTCACTCTTCTAGGATGAAGTGTTCGTTACCAGTAACAGTTTGAGTTTTTAGGTTTCACTCTATTTCATCCTATATAGATAGATGTGTTTGGAAGTCTAAATAAAACACGGGTTGTGCTAGCTCCTTGAAACTTGACAAAATAAAGTAGTTCTAACTTCTGTCTTTGTGGATTGTTTCCTCTTGAAATAGGCTCAAGCAAAGACTGCGTAAAACACATTCATTGGAAGGTGTGCCAAGCTTCCATAAAACTAATGGTTTTCTGAATACTCGGCAAATTTTTTTTCATCCGACCTTGATGATCTCTGTGGTAATGATCACTTCACTAAGTCCACTTAGCTGCCCAATTTTCACTCTTCTAGGATGAAGCGTTCGTTACCAGTAACAGTTTGAATTTTTAGGTTTCACTCTATTTCCTCCTATACAGATAGATGTCTTTTTTAAGTCTAAATCAAACACGGTTTGTGCTAGCTCCTTGAAACTTGACAAAATAAAGTAGTTCTAAGTTCTGTCTTTGTGGTTTATTTCCTCTTGAAATAGCCACAAGGAAAGACTGCGTAAAACACATTCATTGCAAAGGTGTGCCAAGCTTCCAAAAAACTACTGGTTTTCTGAATACTCGGCAAATTTTTTTTCATCCGACCTTGATGATCTCTGTGGTAATGATCACTTCACTAAGTCCACTTAGCTGCCCAATATTCACTCTTCTAGGATGAAGTGTTCGTTACCAGTAACAGTTTGAGTTTTTAGGTTTCACTCTATTTCCTCCTATATAGATAGATGTGTTTGGAAGTCTAAATCAAACACGGTTTGTGCTAGCTCCTTGAAACTTGACAAAATAAAGTAGTTCTAACTTCTGTCTTTGTGGTTTGTTTCCTCTTGAAATAGGCACAAGCAAAGACTGCGTAAAACACATTCATTGGAAGGTGTGCCAAGCTTCCATAAAACTACTGGTTTTCTGAATACTCGGCAAATTTTTTTTCATCCGACCTTGATGATCTCTGTGGTAATGATCACTTCACTAAGTCCACTTAGCTGCCCAATATTCACTCTTCTAGGATGAAGCGTTCGTTACCAGTAACAGTTTGAATTTTTAGGTTTCACTCTATTTCCTCCTATACAGATAGATGTGTTTTTTAAGTCTAAATCAAACACGGTTTGTGCTAGCTCCTTGAAACTTGACAAAATAAAGTAGTTCTAAGTTCTGTCTTTGTGGTTTGTTTCCTCTTGAAATAGCCACAAGCAAAGACTGTGTAAAACCCATTCATTGGAAAGGTGTTCCAAGCTCCAAAATACTACTGGTTTTCTGAATACTCGGCAAATTTTTTTTCATCCGACCTTGATGATCTCTGTGGTAATGATCAGTTCACTAAGTCCACTTAGCTGCCCAATTTTCACTCTTCTAGGATGAAGCCTTCGTTACCAGTAAGAGTTTGAATTTTTAGGTTTCACTCTATTTCCTCCTATACAGATAGATGTCTTTTTTAAGTCTAAATCAAACACGGTTTGTGCTAGCTCCTTGAAACTTGACAAAAAAAAGTAGTTCTAAGTTCTGTCTTTGTGGTTTGTTTCCTCTTGAAACAGGCACAAGGAAAGACTGCGTAAAACCCATTCATTGGAAAGGTGTGCCAAGCTTCCAAAAAACTACTGGTTTTCTGAATACTCGGCAAATTTTTTTCATCCGACATTGATGATCTCTGTGGTAATGATCACTTCACTAAGTCCACTTAGCTCCCCAATATTCACTCTTCTAGGATGAAGTGTTCGTTACCAGTAACAGTTTGAGTTTTTAGGTTTCACTCTATTTCCTCCTATATAAATAGATGTGTTTGGAAGTCTAAATCAAACACGGTTTGTGCTAGCTCCTTGAAACTTGACAAAATAAAGTAGTTCTAAGTTCTGTCTTTGTGGTTTGTTTCCTTTTGAAATAGCCACAAGCATAGACTGCGTAAAACACCTTCATTGGATAGGTGTTCCAAGCTTCCAAAATACTACTGGTTTTCTGAATACTCGGCAAATTTTTTTTCATCCGACCTTGATGATCTCTGTGGTAATGATCAGTTCAGTAAGTCCACTTAGCTGCCCAATTTTCACTCTTCTAGGATGAAGCGTTCGTTACCAGTAACAGTTTGAGTTTTTAGGTTTCACTCTATTTCCTCCTATACAGATAGATATGTTTTTTAAGTCTAAATCAAACACGGTTTGTGCTAGCTCCTTAAAACTTGACAAAATAAAGTAGTTCTAAGTTCTGTCTTTGTGGTTTGTTTCCTCTTGAAATAGGCACAAGCAAAGACTGCGTAAAACACATTCATTGGAAGGTGTGCCAAGCTTCCAAAAAACTACTGGTTTTCTGAATACTCGGCAAATTTTTTTTCATCCTATCTTGATGATCTCTGTGGTAATGATCACTTCACTAAGTCCACTTAGCTGAACCATTTTCACTCTTCTAGGATAAGCATTCGTTACCAGTAACAGTTTGAATTTTTAGGTTTCACTCTATTTCCTCCTATACAGATAGATGTGTTTTTTAAGTCTAAATCAAACACGGTTTGTGCTAGCTCCTTGAAACTTGACAAAATAAAGTAGTTCTATGTTCTGTCTTTGTGGTTTGTTTCCTCTTGAAATAGCCACAAGCAAAGACTGCGTAAAACCCATTCATTGGAAAGGTGTTCCAAGCTTCCAAAATACTACTGGTTTTCTGATTACTCGGCAAATTTTTTTTCATCCGACCTTGATGATCTCTGTGGTAATGATCAGTTCACTAAGTCCACTTAGCTGCCCAATTTTCACTCTTCTAGGATGAAGCGTTCGTTACCAGTAACAGTTTGAATTTTTAGGTTTCACTCTATTTCCTCCTATACAGATAGATACCTTTTTTAAGTCTAAATCAAACACGGTTTGTGCTAGCTCCTTGAAACTTGAGAAAATAAAGTAGTTCTAAGTTCTGTCTTTGTGGTTTTTTTAATCTTGATATAGCCACAAGGAAAGACTGCGTAAAACACCTTCATTGGAAAAGTGTGCCAAGCTTCCAAAAAACTACTGGTTTTCTGAATACTCGGCAAATTTTTTTTCATCCGACCTTGATGATCTCTGTGGTAATGATCACTTCACTAAGTCCACTTAGCTGCCCAATTTTCACCCTTCTAGGATGAAGTGATCGTTACCAGTAACATTTTGAAATTTTAGGTTTCACTCTATTTCCTCCTATACAGATAGATGTCTTTTTTAAGTCTAAATCAAACACGGTGTGTGCTAGCTCCTTGAAACTTGACAAAATAAAGTAGTTCTAAGTTCTGTCTTTGTGGTTTGCTTCCTCTTGAAATAGCCACAAGGAAAGGCTGCGTAAAACACATTCATTGCAAAGGTGTGCCAAGCTTCCAAAAAACTACTGGTTTTCTGAATACTCGGCAAATTTTTTTTCATCCGACCTTGATGATCTCTGTGGTAATGATCACTTCACTAAGTCCACTTAGCTGCCCAATATTCACTCTTCTAGGATGAAGTGTTCGTTACCAGTAACAGTTTGAGTTTTTAGGTTTCACTCTATTTCCTCCTATATAGATAGATGTGTTTGGAAGTCTAAATAAAACACGGGTTGTGCTAGCTCCTTGAAACATGACAAAATCAAGTAGTACTAAGTTCTGTCTTTGTGCTTTTTTTCCTCTTAAAATAGGCACAAACAAAGACTGCGTAAAACACATTCATCGGAAGGTGTGCCAAGCTTCCAAAAAACTACTGGTTTTCTGAATACTAGGCAAATTTTTTTTCATCCGACCTTGATGATCTCTGTGGTAATGATCACTTCACTAAGTCCACTTAGCTGCCCAATTTTCACTCTTCTAGGATGAAGCGTTCGTTACCAGTAACAGTTTGAATTTTTAGGTTTCACTCTATTTCCTCCTATACAGATAGATGTGTTTTTTAAGTCTAAATCAAACACGGTTTGTGCTAGCTCCTTGAAACTTGACAAAATAAAGTATTTCTAAGTTCTGTCTTTGTGGTTTCTTTCCTCTTGAAATAGCCACAAGCAAAGACTGCGTAAAACACCTTCATTGGAAAGGTATTCCAAGCTTCCAAAATACTACTGGTTTTCTGAATACTCGGCAAATTTTTTTTTCATCCGACCTTGATGATCTCTGTGGTAATGATCAGTTCACTAAGTCCACTTAGCTGCCCAATTTTCACTCTTCTAGTATGAAGCGTTCGTTACCAGTAACAGTTTGAATTTTTAGGTTTCACTCTATTTCCTCCTATACAGATAGATGTCTTTTGTAAGTCTAAATCAAACACGGTTTGTGCTAGCTCCTTGAAACTTGACAAAATAAAGTAGTTCTAAGTTCTGTCTTTGTGGTTTGTTTCCTCTTGATATAGCCACAAGGAAAGACAGCGTAAAACACCTTCATTGGAAAGATGTGCCAAGCTTCCAAAAAACTACTGGTTTTCTGAATACTCGGCAAATTTTTTTTCATTTGACCTTGATGATCTCTATGGTAATGATCACTTCACTAAGTCCATTTAGCTGTCCGATATTCACTCTTCTAGGATGAAGTGCTCGTTACCAGTAACAGTTTGAGTTTTTAGGTTTCACTCTATTTCCTCCTATATAGATAGATGTGTTTGGAAGTCTAAATCAAACACGGGTTGTGCTAGCTCCTTGAAACTTGACAAAATAAAGTAGTTCTAAGTTCTGTCTTTGTGGTTTGTTTCCTCTTGAAATAGCCACAAGGAAAGACTGCGTAAAACACCTTCATT